>NC_054488.1:1914004-2017294 GCF_017639515.1 Carcharodon carcharias | reverse complement strand
GTACAGGACACACACAGTATACAGATATAAATATACATACATATATATAATTTGTACAGGACACACACACACTATACAGATATAATATACACACATATATATAATTTGTACAGGACACACATACACTATACAGATATAAATATACATACATATATATATTTTGTACAGGAACACACACTATACAGATATAAATATACAGACATATATATAATTTGTACAGGACACACATACACTATACAGATATAAATATACAGACATATATATAATTTGTACAGGACACACACACTATACATATATAAATATAGATACACTATACAGATATAATATAGAGACATATATATAATTTGTACAGGACACACATACACTAAACAGATATAAATATACAGACATACATATAATTTGTACAGAACACACACTATACAGATATAAATATACACACATATATATAATTTGTACAGGACACACATACACTATACAGATATAAATATAGGGACATATATATAATTTGTACAGGACACACATACACTTTACAGATATAAATATAGGGACATATATATAATTTGTACAGGACACACATACACTATACAGATATTAATATACAGACATATATATAATTTGTACAGGACACACATACACTATACAGATATAAATATAGAGACATATATATAATTTGTACAGGACACACACACACTATACAGATTTTAATAAACAGACATATATATAATTTGTACAGGACACACACACACTATACAGATATAAATATACAGACATATATATAATTTGTACAGGACACACAGACTATACAGATATAAATATACACACATATATATAATTTGTACAGGACACACATACACTATACAGATATAATATAGAGACGTATGTATAATATGTACAGGACACACATACACTATACAGATATATTAAATAAATTATAAATTGTACAAAACACACACAATTTAATATAAATAAAGATACATATATATAATTTGTACAGGACACACATACACTATACATATTTAAATATACAGACATATATATAATTGTACAGGACACACACACACACTATTAGATATAAATATACAGACATATATATAATTTGTACAGGACACACACACTATACAGATATAAATATACACACATATATATAATTTGTACAGGACACACACACTATACAGATATAAATATACAGGACATATATATAATTTGTACAGGACACATACACTATACAGATATAAATATAGAGACATATATATAATTTGTACAGGACACACATACACTATACAGATATAAATATACAGACATATATATAATTTGTACAGGACACACACACACTATACAGATATAAATATACACAACATATATATAATTTGTACAGGACACACACACTATACAGATATTAATTACATACATATATATATAATTTGTACAGGACACACACACACTATACAGATATAAATATACAGACATATATATAATTTGTACAGGACACACACACTATACAGATATAAAAATACACACATATATATAATTTGTACAGGACACACACACACTATACAGATATAAATATACAGACATATATATAATTTGTACAGGACACTACACTATACAGATATAAATATACAGACATATATATAATTTGTACAGGACACACATACACTATACAGATATAAATTAAGAGACATATATAATTTGTACAGGACACACACACACTATACAGATATAAATATACAGACATATATATAATTTGTACAGGACACACACACTATACAGATATAATATACAGACATATATATAATTTGTACAGGGACACCACACACTATACAGATATAAATATACAGACATATATATAATTTGTACAGGACACACACACACTATACAGATATAAATATAACACATATTATAATTTGGTACAGGACACACATACACTATAAAGATATAAATATAAGGACATATATATAATTTGTACAGGACACACATACACTATAAAGATATAAATATACAGACTATATATAATTTGTACAGGACACACACACTATACAGATATAAATATACAGAATATATATAATTTGTACAGGACACACACACACTATACAGATATAAATATACACGCATATATATAATTTGTACAGGACACACACACACTATACAGATATAATTATACAGACATATATATAATTTGTACAGGACACACACACACTATACCGATATAAATATTACAGACATATATATAATTTGTACAGGACACAAACACACTATACAGATATAAATATACACGCATATATATAATTTGTACAGGACACACACACACTATACAGATATAATTATACAGACATATATATAATTTGGACAGGACACACACACACTATACCGATATAAATGTACAGACATATATATAATTTGTACAGGACACACACACTATACAGATATAAATATACAGACATATATATAATTTGTACAGGACACACATAAACTATAGGGATATAAATGTACAGACATATATATATAATTTGTACAGGACACACACACTATACAGATATAAATATACACACAAATATATATAATTGTACAGGACACACATACACTATACAGATATAAAATATACAGACATATATATAATTGTACAGGACACACATACACTATACAGATATAAATATAGGGACATATATATAATTTGTACAGGACACACACACACACTATACAGATATAAATATACAGACATATATATAATCTGTACAGGACACACATACACTATACAGATATTAATATACAGAACTATATATAATTTGTACAGGACACACACACACTATACAGATATAAATATAGATACATATATATAATTTGTACAGGACACACATACACTATACAGATATAAATATAATTTGTACAGGACACACATACACTATACAGATATATATATAGATACATATATATAATTTGTACAGGACACACATACACTATACAGATTTTAATATACAGACATATATATAATTTGTACAGGACACACACACACACTATACAGATATAAATATACAGACATATATATAATTTGTACAGGACACACACACTATACAGATATAAATATACACACATATATATATTTGTACAGGGACACACACACTATACAGATATAAATATACAGACATATATATATTTGTACAGGACACAGACACTATGCACATATAAATATACAGACATATATATAATTTGTACAGGACACACATACACTATACAGATATAAATATAGAGACATATATATAATTTGTACAGGACACACACACACTATTCAGATATAAATATACACACATATATATAATTTGTACAGGACACACACACTATACAGTTATAAATATACACACATATATATAATTTGTACTGGACAAACACACACTATACAGATATAAATATACAGACATGTATATAATTTGTACAGGACACAGACACTATACAGATATAAATATACAGACATATATATAATTTGTACAGGACACACATACACTATACAGATATAATTTAGAGACATATATATAATTTGTACAGGACACACACACTATACAGATATAAATATACACACATATATATAATTTGTACAGGACACATACACTATACAGATATAAATATACACACATATATATAGTTTGTACAGGACACACACACACTATACAGATATAAATATAGATACATATATATAATTTGTACAGGACACACACACACACTATACAGATATAAATATACACACATATATATAATTTGTACAGGACACACATACACTATACAGATATAAATATAGATACATATATATAATTTGTACAGGACACACACACTATACAGATATAAATATACACACATATATATAATTTGTACAGGACACACGCACACTATACAGATATAAATATAAAGACATGTATATAATTTGTACAGGACACACACACACTATACAGATATAAATATAGAGATTATATATAATTTGTACAGGACACACATACACTATACAGATATAATTTAGAGACATATATATAATTTGTACAGACACACATACACTATACAGATATAAAATATACAGACATATATATAAAGGACACACACACACTATACAGATATAAATATAAAGACATATATATAATTTGTACAGGACACACACACACTATACAGATATAATTATACAGACACATATATATATTTGTACAGGACACACATACACTATACAGATATAAATATACAGACATATATATAATTTGTACAGGACACACACACACTATACAGATATAAATATACAGAAATATATATATTTGTACAGGACACACACACAATATACAGATATAAATATACAGACATATATATAATTTGTACAGGACACACACACACTATACAGATATAAATATACAGACATATATATATTTGTACAGGACACACACACTATACAGATATAAATATAAAGACATATATATAATTTGTACAGGACACACAACACTATACAGATATAAATATAGGACATATACATATTTTGTACAGGACAAACATTCGCTATACAGATATAATACAGAGACATATATATATTTTGTACAGCACACACATACACTATACAGATATAAATATACAGACATGTATATAATTTGTACACGACACACACATACACTATACAGATATAAATATACAGACATATATGTAATTTGTACAGGACACACATACATTATACAGATCTAAATATACAGACATATATATAATTTGTACAAGAGACAGACATACACTATACAGATATAAATATACAGACATATATATAATTTCTTCAGGACACACACTATACAGATATAAATATACACACATATATATAATTTGTACAGGACACACATACACTATACAGATATAAATATAGATACATATATATAATTTGTACAGGACACACATACACTATACAGATTTTAATATACAGACATATATATAATTTGTACAGGACACACACACACTATACAGATATAAATATACAGACATATATATAATTTGTACAGGACACACACACTATACAGATATAAATATACACACATATATATAATTTGTACAGGACACACATACACTATACAGATATAAATATACAGACATATATATAATTTGTACAGGACACACACACTATACAGATATAAATATAGAGACATATATATAATTTTTACAGGACACACATACACTATACAGATATAATATAAGACATATATATAATTTGTACAGGACCACATACACTATACAGATATAAATATACAGACATATATATAATTTGTACAGGACACACACACACTATACAGATATAAATATAAATACATATATATAATTTGTACAGGACACACATACATATACAGATATAAATATACAGACATATATATATTTGTACAGGACACACATACACTATACAGATATAAATATACAGACATATATATTATTTGTACAGGACACACACACACTATACAGATATAAATATACAGACATATATATAATTTGTACAGGACACACATACACTATACAGATATAAATATACAGACATATATATAATTTGTAGGGGACACACATACATTATACAGATATAAATATAGATACATATATATAATTTGTGCAGGACACACACACACTATACAGATATAAATATACACGCATATGTATAATTTGTACAGAACACACATACACTATACAGATATAAATATAAGGACATATATATAATTTGTACAGGACACACATACACTATACAGATATAAATATAGGGACATATATATAATTTGTACAGGACACACACACTATACAGATATATATATAAAGACATATATATAATTTGTACAGAAAACTTACACTACACAGATATAAATATACAGACATATATATAATTTGTACAGTACACACACACACTATACAGATATAAATATACACACATATATATAATTTGTACAGGACACACATACACTATACAGATATAAATATACAGACATATATATAATTTGTACAGGACACACACACACTATACAGATATAAATATACAGACATATATATAATTTGTACAGAACACATACACTATACAGATATAAATATACAGACATATATATAATTTGTACAGGACACACATACACTATAGGGATATAAATATACAGACATATATATATAATTTGTACAGGACACACACACAATATACAGATATAAATATAAAGACATATATATAATTTGTACAGGACACACACACACTATACAGATATTAATGTACAGACATATATATAATTTGTACAGGACACACACACACTATACAGATATAAATATACAGACATATATATAATTTGTACAGGACACACACACACTATACAGATATAAATATACAGACATATATATAATTTGTACAGGACACACACACACTATACAGATATAAATATACAGACATATATATAATTTGTACAGGACACACACACACTATACAGATATAAATATAGACACATATATATATTTGTACAGGACAACACACACACTATACAGATATAAATATACAGACATATATATAATTTGTACAGGACACACACACTATACAGATATAAATATACACACATATATATATTTGTACAGGACACACACACTATACAGATATAAATATACAGACATATATATAATTTGTACAGGACACACACACACTATACAGATATAAATATACAGACATATATTTAATTTGTACAGGACACACACACTATACAGATATTAATATACAGACATATATATAATTTGTACAGGACACACAGACACTATACAGATATAAATATACAGACATATATATAATTTGTACAGGACACACATACACTATACAGATATAATATAGAGACATATATATAATTTGTACAGGACACACACACACTATACAGATATAAATATAGAGACATATATATAATTTGTACAGGACACACACACACTATACAGATATAAATATACACACATATATATAATTTGTACAGGACACACACACTATACAGATATAAATATACACACATATATATAATTTGTACAGGACACACACACACTATACAGATATAAATATACAGACATGTATATAATTTGTACAGGACACACACACTATACAGATAAATATACAGACATATATATAATTTGTACAGGACACACATACACTATACAGATATAAATATACAGACATATATATAATTTGTACAGGACACACACACTATACAGATATAAATATACACACATATATATAATTTGTACAGGACACACACACTATACAGATATAAATATACACACATATATATAATTTGTACAGGACACACATACACTATACAGATATAAATATAGAGACATATATATAATTTGTACAGGACACACACACACACTATACAGATATAAATATACAGACATATATATAATTTGTACAGGACACACATACACTATACAGATATAAATATAGAGACATATATATAATTTGTACAGGACACACACACTATACAGATATAAATATACAGACATATATATAATTTGTACAGGACACACACACACTATACAGATATAAATATACAGACATATATATAATTTGTACAGGACACACATACACTATACAGATATAAATATAGAGACATATATATAATTTGTACAGGACACACATACACTATACAGATATAATATAGAGACATATATATAATTTGTACAGGACACACATACACTATACAGATATAAATATAGAGACATATATATAACAGGACACACACACACTATACAGATATAAATATACAGACATATATATAATTTGTACAGGACACACACACTATACAGATATAAATATACAGACATATATATAATTTGTACAGGACACACATACACTATACAGATATAAATATACAGACATATATATAATTTGTACAGGACACACACACACTATACAGATATAAATATACAGACATATATATAATTTGTACAGGACACACACACACTATACAGATATAAATATACAGACATATATATAATTTGTACAGGACACACACACACTATACAGATATAAATATACAGACATATATATAATTTGTACAGGACACACATACACTATACAGATATAAATATACAGACATATATATAATTTGTACAGGACTCACACACACTATACAGATATAAATATACAGACATATATATAATTTGTACAGGACACACATACATTATACAGATCTAAATATACAGACATATATATAATTTGTACAGGACACACATATACACTATACAGATATAAATATACAGACATATATATAATTTGTACAGGACACACATACACTATACAGATATAAATATACAGACATATATATAATTTGTACAGGACACACATACACTATACAGATATAAATATAGATACATATATATAATTTGTACAGGACACACATACACTATACAGATTTTAATATACAGACATATATATAATTTGTACAGGACACACACACTATACAGATATAAATATACAGACATATATATAATTTGTACAGGACACACACACTATACAGATATAAATATACACATATATATAATTTGTACAGGACACACATAAACTATACAGATATAAATATACAGACATATATATAATTTGTACAGGACACACACACTATACAGATATAAATATAGAGACATATATAATTTGTACAGGACACACACACACTATACAGATATTATATAGAGACATATATATAATTTGTACAGGACACACATACACTATACAGATATAAATATACAGACATATATATAATTTGTACAGGACACACACACACTATACAGATATAAATATACAGACATATATATAATTTGTACAGGACACACATACACTATACAGATATAAATATAGGGACATATATATAATTTGTACAGGGCACACACACACTATACAGATATAAATATACAGACATATATATAATTTGTACAGGACACACATACACTATACAGATATAAATATAAGGACATATATATAATTTGTACAGGACACACATACACTACACAGATATAAATATGGAGACATGTATATAATTTGTACAGGACAGACACACACTCTACAGATATAAATATACAGACATATATATAATTTGTACAGGACACACACCCTATACAGATATAAATATACAGACTTATATATAATTTGTACAGGACACACACACTATACAGATATAAATATACACATATATATAATTTGTACAGGACACACACACACTATACAGATATAAATATACAGACATATATATAATTTGTACAGGACACACACACTATACAGATATAAATATACAGACATATATATAATTTGTACAGGACACACATACACTATACAGATATAAATATACAGACATATATATAATTTGTACAGGACACACACACACTATACAGATATAAATATACAGACATATATATAATTTGTACAGGACACACACACTATACAGATATAAATATACACACATATATATAATTTGTACAGGACACACACACACTATACAGATATAATATACAGACATATATATAATTTGTACAGGACACACATACACTATTCAGATATAAATATACAGACATATATATAATTTGTACAGGACACACACACACTATACAGATATAAATATAAAGACATATATATAATTTGTACAGGACACACACACTATACAGATATAAATATACACACATATATATAATTTGTACAGGACACATACACTATACAGATATAAATATACACACATATATATAATTTGTACAGGACACACATACACTATACAGATATAAATATAGATACATATATATAATTTGTACAGGACACACACACACTATACAGATATAAATATACAGACATATATATAATTTGTACAGGACACACATACACTATACAGATATAAATATAGATACATATATATAATTTGTACAGGACACACACACTATACAGATATAAATATACACACATATATATAATTTGTACAGGACACACATACACTCTACAGATATAAATATATAGACATATATATAATTTGTACAGGACACACACACTATACAGATATAAATATAGAGACATATACATATTTTGTACAGGACACACATTGGCTATACAGATATAATATAGAGACATATATATATTTTCTACAGCACACACATACACTAAACAGATATAAATATACAGACATACATATAATTTGTACACGACACACACTGTACAGATATAAATATAAATACATATATATAATTTGTACAGGACACACATACACTATACAGATATAAATATAGGGACATATATATAATTTGTACAGGACACACACACACACTATACAGATATAAATATACAGACATATATATAATTTGTACAGGACACACATACACTATACAGATATAATATAGAGACATATATATAATATGTACAGGACACACATACACTATACAGATATAAATATAGATACATATATATAATTTGTACAGGACACACATACACTATACAGATATAATATACAGACATATATATAATTTGTACAGGACACACACACACACTATACAGATATAAATATACAGACATATATATAATTTGTACAGGACACACACACTATACAGATATAAATATATACACATATATATAATTTGTACAGGACACACATACACTATACAGATATAAATATAGAGACATATATATAATTTGTACAGGACACACATACACTATACAGATATAAATATAGAGACATATATATAATTTGTACAGGACACACATACACTATACAGATATAAATATACAGACATATATATAATTTGTACAGGACACACACACACACTATACAGATATAAATATACAGACATATATATAATTTGTACAGGACACACACACTATACAGATATAAATATACACACATATATATAATTTGTACAGGACACACATACACTATACAGATATAAATATACAGACATATATATAATTTGTACAGGACACACACACTATGCACATATAAATATACAGACATATATATAATTTGTACAGGACACACATACACTATACAGATATAAATATACAGACATATATATAATTTGTACAGGACACACACACACTATACAGATATAAATATACACACATATATATAATTTGTACAGGACACACACACTATACAGATATAAATATACAAACATATATATAATTTGTACAGGACACACACACACTATACAGATATAAATATACAGACATATATATAATTTGTACAGGACACACACACTATACAGATATAAATATACACACATATATATAATTTGTACAGGACGCACAACACTATACAGGTATAAATATACAGACATGTATATAATTTGTACAGGACACAGACACTATGCACATATAAATATACAGACATATATATAATTTGTACAGGACACACATACACTATACAGATATAAATATACAGACATATATATAATTTGTACAGGACACACACACTATACAGATATAAATATACAGACATATATATAATTTGTACAGGACACACACACTATACAGATATAAATATACACACATATATATAATTTGTACAGGACACACACACACTATACAGATATAAATATACAGACATATATATAATTTGTACAGGACACACATACACTATACAGATATAAATATACAGACATATATATAATTTGTACAGGACACACATACACTATACAGATATAAATATACAGACATATATATAATTTGTACAGGACACACACACACTATACAGATATAAATATACAGACATATATATAATTTGTACAGGACACACACACACTATACAGATATAAATATAAAGACATATATATAATTTGTACAGGACACACACACACTATACAGATATAAATATACAGACATATATATAATTTGTACAGGACACACATACACTATACAGATATAATAGAGAGACATATATATAATTTGTACAGCACACACATACACTATACAGATATAAATATAGAGACATATATATAATTTGTACAGGACACACACACACTATACAGATATAAATATACAGACATATATATAATTTGTACAGGACACACACACACTATACAGATATAAATATACAGACATATATATAATTTGTACAGGACACACACACACTATACAGATATAAATATACAGACATATATATAATTTGTACAGGACACACACACTATACAGATATAAATATACAGACATATATATAATTTGTACAGGACACACACACTATACAGATATAAATATACAGACATATATATAATTTGTACAGGACACACACACTATACAGATATAAATATACACACATATATATAATTTGTACAGGACACACATACACTATACAGATATAAATATACAGACATATATATAATTTGTACAGGACACACACACACTATACAGATATAAATATACAGACATATATATAATTTGTACAGAACACATACACTATACAGATATAAATACATATATATAATTTGTACAGGACACACATACACTATACAGATATAAATATACAGACATATATATAATTTGTACAGGACACACATACACTATACAGATATAAATATACAGACATATATATAATTTGTACAGGACACACACACACTATACAGATATAAATATAGATACATATATATAATTTGTACAGGACACACATACACTATACAGATATAAATATACAGACATATATATAATTTGTACAGGACACACATACACTATACAGATATAAATATGCGGACATATATATAATTTGTACAGGACACACATACTCTATACAGATATAAATATACAGACATATATATAATTTGTACAGGACACACACACACACTATACAGATATAAATATACAGACATATATATAATTTGTACAGGACACACACACACTATACAGATATAAATATACAGACATATATATAATTTGTACAGGACACACACACACTATACAGATATAAATATACAGACATATATATAATTTGTACAGGACACACACCCTATACAGATATAAATATACAGACTTATATATAATTTGTACATGACCCACATACACTATACAGATATTAATATACAGACATATATATAATTTGTACAGGACACACACACACTATACAGATATAAATATACAGACATATATATAATTTGTAGAGGACACACATACACTATACAGATATTAATATACAGACATATATATAATTTGTACAGGACACACACACACTATACAGATATAAATATACAGACATATATATAATTTGTACAGGACACACACACTATACAGATATAAATATACAGACATATATATAATTTGTACAGGACACACATACACTATACAGATATAAATATACAGACATATATATAATTTGTACAGGACACACACACTATACAGATATAAATATACAGACATATATATAATTTGTACAGGACACACACACTATACAGATATAAATATACAGACATATATATAATTTGTACAGGACACACACACACTATACAGATATAAATATACAGACATATATATAATTTGTACAGGACACACACACACTATACAGATATAAATATACAGACATATATATAATTTGTACAGGACACACATACACTATACAGATATAAATATACAGACATATATATAATTTGTACAGGACACACACACTATACAGATATAAATATACAGACATATATATAATTTGTACAGGACACACACACACTATACAGATATAAATATACAGACATATATATAATTTGTACAGGACACACACACACTATACAGATATAAATATACAGACATATATATAATTTGTACAGGACACACACACACAGATATAAATATACAGACATATATATATTTGTACAGGACACACATACACTATACAGATATAAATATAGAGACATATATATAATTTGTACAGGACACACATACACTATACAGATATAAATATAGAGACATATATAATTTGTACAGGACACACACACACTATACAGATATACATATACAGACATATATATAATTTGTACAGGACACACACACACTATACAGATATAAATATACAGACATATATATAATTTGTACAGGACACACATACACTATACAGATATAAATATACAGACATATATATAATTTGTACAGGACACACACACACTATACAGATATAAATATACAGACATATATATAATTTGTACAGGACACACACACACTATACAGATATAAATATACAGACATATATATAATTTGTACAGGACACACACACACTATACAGATATAAATATACAGACATATATATAATTCATACAGGACACAGACACACTATACAGATATAAATATAAAGACATATATATAATTTGTACAGGACACACACACACTATACAGATATAAATATAGAGTCATATATATAATTTGTACAGGACACACATACATTATACAGATCTAAATATACAGACATATATATAATTTGTACAGGACACACACATACACTATACAGATATAAATATACAGACATATATATAATTTGTACAGGACACACACATACACTATACAGATATAAATATACAGACATATATATAATTTGTACAGGACACACATACACTATACAGATATAAATATACAGACATATATATAATTTGTACAGGACACACATACTCTATACAGATATAAATACACAGACATATATATAATTTGTACAGGACACACATACACTATACAGATATAAATATACAGACATATATATAATTTGTACAGGACACACATACACTATACAGATATAAATATGCGGACATATATATAATTTGTACAGGACACACATACTCTATACAGATATAAATATACAGACATATATATAATTTGTACAGGACACACACACTATACAGATATAAATATACAGACATATATATAATTTGTACAGGACACACACTATACAGATATAAATATGCGGACATATATATAATTTGTACAGGACACACATACTCTATACAGATATAAATATACAGACATATATATAATTTGTACAGGACACACACAGTATACAGATATAAATATAGATACATATATATAATTTGTACAGGACACACATACACTACACAGATATAAATATGGAGACATATATATAATTTGTACAGGACACACACACACTATACAGATATAAATATACAGACATATATATAATTTGTACAGGACACACACACACTATACAGATATAAATATACAGACATATATATAATTTGTACAGGACCCACATACACTATACAGATATAAATATACACACATATATATAATTTGTACAGGACACACATACACTATACAGATATAAATATACAGACATATATATAATTTGTACAGGACACACACACACTATACAGATATAAATATACAGACATATATATAATTTGTACAGGACACACATACACTATACAGATATAAATATACAGACATATATATAATTTGTACAGGACACACATACACTATACAGATATAAATATACAGACATATATATAATTTGTACAGGACACACACACACTATACAGATATAAATATACAGACATATATATAATTTGTACAGGACACACATACACTATACAGATATAAATATACAGACATATATATAATTTGTACAGGACACACATACACTATACAGATATAAATATACAGACATATATATAATTTGTACAGGACACACACACTATACAGATATAAATATACAGACATATATATAATTTGTACAGGACACACATACACTATACAGATATAAATATACAGACATATATATAATTTGTACAGGACACACACACACTATACAGATATAAATATACAGACATATATATAATTTGTACAGGACACACATACACTATACAGATATAAATATACAGACATATATATAATTTGTACAGGACACACACACACTATACAGATATAAATATACAGACATATATATAATTTGTACAGGACACACACACTATACAGATATAAATATACAGATATATATAATTTGTACAGGACACACATACACTATACAGATATAAATATACAGACATATATATAATTTGTACAGGACACACATACACTATACAGATATAAATATACAGACATATATATAATTTGTACAGGACACACATACACTATACAGATATAAATATAGACATATATATAATTTGTACAGGACACACACACACTATACAGATATAAATATAAGACATATATATAATTTGTACAGGACACACACACACTATACAGATATAAATATACAGACATATATATAATTTGTACAGGACACACATACACTATACAGATATAAATATACAGACATATATATAATTTGTACAGGACACACACACACTATACAGATATAAATATACAGACATATATATAATTTGTACAGGACACACACACACTATACAGATATAAATATACAGACATATATATAATTTGTACAGGACACACACACACTATACAGATATAAATACACAGACATATATATAATTTGTACAGGACACACACACACTATACAGATATAAATATACAGACATATATATAATTTGTACAGGACACACACACACTATACAGATATAAATATACAGACATATATATAATTTGTACAGGACACACATACACTATACAGATATAAATATACAGACATATATATAATTTGTACAGGACACACATACACTATACAGATATAAATATACAGACATATATATAATTTGTACAGGACACACACATACACTATACAGATATAAATATACAGACATATATATAATTTGTACAGGACACACATACATTATACAGATCTAAATATACAGACATATATATAATTTGTACAGGACACACACATACACTATACAGATATAAATATACAGACATATATATAATTTGTACAGGACACACACATACACTATACAGATATAAATATACAGACATATATATAATTTGTACAGGACACACATACACTATACAGATATAAATATAGATACATATATATAATTTGTACAGGACACACATACACTATACAGATATAAATATACAGACATATATATAATTTGTACAGGACACACACACACTATACAGATATAAATATACAGACATATATATAATTTGTACAGGACACACACTATACAGATATAAATATACACACATATATATAATTTGTACAGGACACACATACACTATACAGATATAAATATACAGACATATATATAATTTGTACAGGACACACACACTATACAGATATAAATATAGAGACATATATATAATTTGTACAGGACACACATACACTATACAGATATAAATATAGAGACATATATATAATTTGTACAGGACACACATACACTATACAGATATAAATATACACACATATATATAATTTGTACAGGACACACACACACTATACAGATATAAATATAAGGACATATATATAATTTGTACAGGACACACATACACTATACAGATATAAATATAGGGACATATATATAATTTGTACAGGACACACATACACTATACAGATATAAATATAAAGACATATATATAATTTGTACAGGACACACACACACTATACAGATATAAATATACAGACATATATATAATTTGTACAGGACACACATACACTATACAGATATAAATATACAGACATATATATAATTTGTAGGGGACACACATACATTATACAGATATAAATATAGATACATATATATAATTTGTGCAGGACACACACACACTATACAGATATAAATATACAGACATATGTATAATTTGTACAGAACACACATACACTATACAGATATAAATATAAGGACATATATATAATTTGTACAGGACACACATACACTATACAGATATAAATATAGGGACATATATATAATTTGTACAGGACACACACACTATACAGATATAAATATACGGACATATATATAATTTGTACAGAAAACTTACACTACACAGATATAAATATACAGACATATATATAATTTGTACAGTACACACACACACTATACAGATATAAATATACAGACATATATATAATTTGTACAGGACACACATACACTATACAGATATAAATATACAGACATATATATAATTTGTACAGGACACACACACACTATACAGATATAAATATACAGACATATATATAATTTGTACAGAACACATACACTATACAGATATAAATATACAGACATATATATAATTTGTACAGGACACACATACACTATACAGATATAAATATACAGACATATATATAATTTGTACAGGACACACATACACTATACAGATATTAATATAAGACATATATATAATTTGTACAGGACACACACACACTATACAGATATAAATATACAGACATATATATAATTTGTACAGGACACACATACACTATACAGATATAAATATACAGACATATATATAATTTGTACAGGACACACACACACTATACAGATATAAATATACAGACATATATATAATTTGTACAGGACACACACACACTATACAGATATAAATATACAGACATATATATAATTTGTACAGGACACACACACACTATACAGATATAAATATAGACATATATATAATTTGTACAGGACACACACACACACACCATACAGATATAAATATACAGACATATATATAATTTGTACAGGACACACACACTATACAGATATAAATATACACACATATCTATAATTTGTACAGGACGCACACACACTATACAGATATAAATATACAGACATATATATAATTTGTACAGGACACACACACACTATACAGATATAAATATACAGACATATATATAATTTGTACAAGACACACACACACTATACAGATATAAATATACAGACATATATATAATTTGTACAGGACACACACACACTATACAGATATAAATATACAGACATATATATAATTTGTACAGGACACACATACACTATACAGATATTAATATACAGACATATATATAATTTGTACAGACACACACATACACTATACAGATATAAATATAGAGACATATATATAATTTGTACAGGACACACACACACTATACAGATATAAATATACAGACATATATATAATTTGTACAGGACACACACACTATACAGA
Source organism: Carcharodon carcharias (assembly GCF_017639515.1). Taxonomy (NCBI): domain Eukaryota; kingdom Metazoa; phylum Chordata; class Chondrichthyes; order Lamniformes; family Lamnidae; genus Carcharodon; species Carcharodon carcharias. The sequence continues at coordinate 1,998,273 of NC_054488.1, read as the reverse complement.
TATAAATATAAAGACATATATATAATTTGTACAGGACACACACACACTATACAGATATAAATATACAGACATATATATAATTTGTACAGGACACACACACTATACAGATATAAATATGCGGACATATATATAATTTGTACAGGACACACATACTCTATACAGATATAAATATACAGACATATATATAATTTGTACAGGACACACACACTATACAGATATAAATATACAGACATATATATAATTTGTACAGGACACACATACACTATACAGATATAAATATACACACATATATATAATTTGCACAGGACACACATACACTATACAGATATAAATATAGAGACATATATATAATTTGTACAGGACACACACACACTATACAGATATAAATATACAGACATATATATAATTTGTACAGGACACACATACACTATACAGATATAAATATAGAGACATATATATAATTTGTACAGGACACACACACACTATACAGATATAAATATACAGACATATATATAATTTGTACAGGACACACACACACTATACAGATATAAATATAAAGACATATATATAATTTGTACAGGACACACACACACTATACAGATATAAATATAGAGACATATATATAATTTGTACAGGACACACATACACTATACAGATATAAATATAGAGACATATATATGTTTTGTACAGCACACACATACACTATACAGATATAAATATAGAGACATACATATAAAGGACACACATACACTATACAGATATAAATATAAAGACATATATATAATTTGTACAGGACACACACACACTATACAGATATAAATATATAGACATATATATAATTGGTACAGGACACACATACATTATACAGATATAAATATACAGACATATATGTAATTTGTACAGGACACACACACACTATACAGATATAAATATACAGACATATATATAATTTGTACAGGACACACACACACTATACAGATATAAATACACAGACATATATATAATTTGTACAGGACACACACACACTATACAGATATAAATATACAGACATATATATAATTTGTACAGGACACACACACACTATACAGATATAAATATACAGACATATATATAATTTGTACAGGACACACACACACTATACAGATATAAATATACAGACATATATATAATTTGTACAGGACACACATACACTATACAGATATAAATATACAGACATATATATAATTTGTACAGGACACACACATACACTATACAGATATAAATATACAGACATATATATAATTTGTACAGGACACACATACACTATACAGATATAAATATACAGACATATATATAATTTGTACAGGACACACACAGTATACAGATATAAATATACAGACATATATATAATTTGTACAGGACACACATACACTACACAGATATAAATATGGAGACATATATATAATTTGTATAGGAATCACACACACTATACGGATATAAATATACAGACATATATATAATTTGTACAGGACACACACCCTATACAGATATAAATATACAGACATATATATAATTTGTACAGGACACACATACACTATACAGATATAAATATACAGACATATATATAATTTGTACAGGACACACACACTATACAGATATAAATATAGATACATATATATAATTTGTACAGGACACACATACACTATACAGATATAAATATACAGACGTACATATAATTTGTACACGACACACGCACACTATACAGATATAAATATACAGACATATATATAATTTGTACAGGACACACATACACTATACAGATATAAATATACACACATATGTATAATTTGTACAGGACACACATACACTATACAGATATAAATATACAGACATATATATAATTTGTACAGGACTCACACACACTATACAGATATAAATATACAGACATATATATAATTTGTACAGGACACACATACACTATACAGATATAAATATACACACATATGTATAATTTGTACAGGACACACATACACTATACAGATATAAATATAGAGACATATATATAATTTGTACAGGACACACATACACTATACAGATATAAATATAAAGACATATATATAATTTGTACAGGACACACACACACTATACAGATATAAATATACAGACATATATATAATTTGTACAGGACACACACACTATACAGATATAAATATACAGACATATATATAATTTGTACAGGACACACACACACTATACAGATATAAATATACAGACATATATATAATTTGTACAGGACACACACACTATACAGATATAAATATACAGACATATATATAATTTGTACAGGACACACATACACTATACAGATATAAATATACAGACATATATATAATTTGTACAGGACACACACACACTATACAGATATAAATATACAGACATATATATAATTTGTACAGGACACACACACACTATACAGATATAAATATACAGACATATATATAATTTGTACAGGACACACACACACTATACAGATATAAATATACAGACATATATATAATTTGTACAGGACACACACACTATACAGATATAAATATACAGACATATATATAATTTGTACAGGACACACATACACTATACAGATATAAATATACAGACATATATATAATTTGTACAGGACACACACACACTATACAGATATAAATATATAGACATATATATAATTTGTACAGGACACACATACATTATACAGATATAAATATACAGACATATATATAATTTGTACAGGACACACACACACTATACAGATATAAATATACAGTCATATATATAATTTTTAAAGGACACACACACACTATACAGATATAAATATACAGATATATATATAATTTGTACAGGACACAATACACTATACAGATATAAATATACACACTTATATATAATTTGTACAGGACACACACACACTATACAGATATAAATATACACACATATATATAATTTGTACAGGACACACATACACTATACAGATATAAATATACAGACATATATATAATTTGTACAGGACACACACACTATACAGATATAAATATACACACATATATATAATTTGTACAGGACACACACACTATACAGATATAAATATACAGACATATGTATAATTTGTACAGGACACACATACACTATACAGATATAAATATACAGACATATATATAATTTGTACAGAACACATACACTATACAGATATAAATATACACACATATATATAATTTGTACAGGACACACATACACTATACAGATATAAATATACAGACATATATATAATTTGTACAGGACACACACACACTATACAGATATAATATACAGACATATATATAATTTGTACAGGACACACATACACTATACAGATATAAATATACAGACATATATATAATTTGTACAGGACACACATACACTATACAGATATAAATATACAGACATATATATAATTTGTACAGGACACACATACACTATACAGATATAAATATACAGACATATATATAATTTGTACAGGACACACACACACTATACAGATATAAATATACAGACATATATATAATTTGTACAGGACACACACACTATACAGATATAAATATACAGACATATATATAATTTGTACAGGACACACATACACTATACAGATATAAATATACAGACATATATATAATTTGTACAGGACACACATACACTATACAGATATAAATATAGACATATATATAATTTGTACAGGACACACATACACTATACAGATATAAATATACAGACATATATATAATTTGTACAGGACACACACACACTATACAGATATAAATATACAGACATATATATAATTTGTACAGGACACACACACACTATACAGATATAAATATACAGACATATATATAATTTGGACAGGACACACACACACTATACAGATATAAATATACAGACATATATATAATTTGTACAGGACACACACACTATACAGATATAAATATACAGACATATATATAATTTGTACAGGACACACATACACTATACAGATATAAATATACAGACATATATATAATTTGTACAGGACACACACACACTATACAGATATAAATATACAGACATATATATAATTTGTACAGGACACACACACTATACAGATATAAATATACAGACATATATATAATTTGTACAGGACACACACACTATACAGATATAAATATACAGACATATATATAATTTGTACAGGACACACACACACTATACAGATATAAATATACAGACATATATATAATTTGTACAGGACACACACACACTATACAGATATAAATATAAAGACATATATATAATTTGTACAGGACACACACACACTATACAGATATTAATATACAGACATATATATAATTTGTACAGGACACACTAACACTATACAGATATAAATATACAGACATATATATAATTTGTACAGGACACACACACTATACAGATATTAATATACAGACATATATATAATTTGTACAGGACACACACACACTATACAGATATAAATATACAGACATATATATAATTTGTACAGGACACACACACACTATACAGATATAAATATACAGACATATATATAATTTGTACAGGACACACACACTATACAGATAAAAATATACACACATATATATAATTTGTACAGGACACACACACACTATACAGATATAAATATACACACATATATATAATTTGTACAGGACACACATACACTATAGAGATATAAATATACAGACATATATATAATTTGTACAGGACACACATACACTATACAGATATAAATATACAGACATATATATAATTTGTACAGGACACACACACACTATACAGATATAAATATACAGACATATATATAATTTGTACAGGACACACACACACTATACAGATATAAATATACAGACATATATATAATTTGTACAGGACACACACACACTATACAGATATAAATATACAGACATATATATAATTTGTACAGGACACACATACACTATACAGATATAAATATGCGGACATATATATAATTTGTACAGGACACACATACACTATACAGATATAAATATAGAGACATATATATAATTTGTACAGGACACACACACACTATACAGATATAAATATACAGACATATATATAATTTGTACAGGACACACACACTATACAGATATAAATATACAGACATATATATAATTTGTACAGGACACACACACACTATACAGATATAAATATACAGACATATATATAATTTGTACAGGACACACACACTATACAGATATAAATATACAGACATATATATAATTTGTACAGGACACACATACACTATACAGATATAAATATACAGACATATATATAATTTGTACAGGACACACACACTATACAGATATAAATATACAGACATATATATAATTTGTACAGGACACACATACACTATACAGATATAAATATACAGACATATATATAATTTGTACAGGACACACACACACTATACAGATATAAATATACAGACATATATATAATTTGTACAGGACACACACACACTATACAGATATAAATATACAGACATATATATAATTTGTACAGGACACACACACTATACAGATATAAATATAAAGACATATATATAATTTGTACAGGACACACACACTATACAGATATAAATATACAGACATATATATAATTTGTACAGGACACACATACACTATACAGATATAAATATAGGGACATATATATAATTTGTACAGGACACACATACACTATACAGATATAAATATACAGACATATATATAATTTGTACAGGACACACATACACTATACAGATATAAATATACAGACATATATATAATTTGTACAGGACACACACACACTATACAGATATAAATATACACACATATATATAATTTGTACAGGACACACACACTATACAGATATAAATATACAGACATATATATAATTTGTACAGGACACACACACACTATACAGATATAAATATACAGACATATATATAATTTGTACAGGACACACATACACTATACAGATATAAATATACAGACATATATATAATTTGTACAGGACACACATACACTATACAGATATAAATATACAGACATATATATAATTTGTACAGGACACACACACACTATACAGATATAAATATACAGACATATATATAATTTGTACAGGACACACACACTATACAGATATAAATATACACATATATATAATTTGTACAGGACACACACACACTATACAGATATAAATATACAGACATGTATATAATTTGTACAGGACACAGACACTATGCACATATAAATATACAGACATATATATAATTTGTACAGGACACACATACACTATACAGATATAAATATACAGACATATATATAATTTGTACAGGACACACACACTATACAGATATAAATATACAGACATATATATAATTTGTACAGAACACATACACTATACAGATATAAATATACACACATATATATAATTTGTACAGGACACACATACACTATACAGATATAAATATAGAGACATATATATAATTTGTACAGGACACACACACACACTATACAGATATAAATATACACACATATATATAATTTGTACAGGACACACATACACTATACAGATATAAATATAGAGACATATATATAATTTGTACAGGACACACACACTATACAGATATAAATATACACACATATATATAATTTGTACAGGACACACACACACTATACAGATATAAATATAGGGACATATATATAATTTGTACAGGACACACACACACTATACAGATATAAATATAGAGACATATATATAATTTGTACAGGACACACATACACTATACAGATATAAATATAGAGACATATATATAATTTGTACAGGACACACATACACTATACAGATATACATATATATAATTTGTACAGGACACACATACACTATACAGATATAAATATAAAGACATATATATAATTTGTACAGGACACACACACACTATACAGATATAAATATACAGACATATATATAATTTGTACAGGACACACATACACTATACAGATATAAATATACAGACATATATATAATTTGTACAGGACACACACACACTATACAGATATAAATATACAGACATATATATAATTTGTACAGGACACACACACACTATACAGATATAAATATACAGACATATATATAATTTGTACAGGACACACACACACTATACAGATATAAATATACAGACATATATATAATTTGTACAGGACACACATACACTATACAGATATAAATATAGAGACATACATATAATTTGTACACGACACACACACACTATACAGATATAAATATAGATACATATATATAATTTGTACAGGACACACATATACACTATACAGATATAAATATACAGACATATATATAATTTGTACAGGACACACACATACACTATACAGATATAAATATACAGACATATATATAATTTGTACAGGACACACACATACACTATACAGATATAAATATACAGACATATATATAATTTGTACAGGACACACATACACTATACAGATATAAATATACAGACATATATATAATTTGTACAGGACACACATACACTATACAGATATAAATATACAGACATATATATAATTTGTACAGGACACACACATACACTATACAGATATAAATATACAGACATATATATAATTTGTACAGGACACACATACACTATACAGATATAAATATAGAGACATATATATAATTTGTACAGGACACACATACACTATACAGATATAAATATACAGACATATATATAATTTGTACAGGACACACACACACTATACAGATATAAATATACAGACATATATATAATTTGTACAGGACACACACTATACAGATATAAATATAGGGACATATATATAATTTGTACAGGACACACATACACTATACAGATATAAATATACAGACATATATATAATTTGTACAGGACACACACACTATACAGATATAAATATAGAGACATATATATAATTTGTACAGGACACACATACACTATACAGATATAATATAGAGACATATATATAATTTGTACAGGACACACACACTATACAGATATAAATATACACACATATATATAATTTGTACAGGACACAGATACACTATACAGATATAAATATACAGACATATATATAATTTGTACAGGACACACACACTATACAGATATAAATATACAGACATATATATAATTTGTACAGGACACACATACACTATACAGATATAAATATACAGACATATATATAATTTGTACAGGACACACAAACTATACAGATATAAATATACAGACATATATATAATTTGTACAGGACACACATACACTATACAGATATAAATATACAGACATATATATAATTTGTACAGGACACACATACACTATACAGATATAAATATAGAGACATATATATAATTTGTACAGGACACACACACACTATACAGATATAAATATACAGACATATATATAATTTGTACAGGACACACATACACTATCCACATATAAATATACAGACATATATATAATTTGTACAGGACACACATACACTATACAGATATAAATATACAGACATATATATAATTTGTACAGGACAAACACACTATACAGATATAAATGTACAGACATATATATAATTTGTACAGGAAACATACACTATACAGATATAAATATACACACACATATATAATTTGTACAGGACACACACACACTATACAGATATAAATATACACATATATATAATTTGTACAGGACACACATACACTATACAGATATAAATATAGAGACATATATATAATTTGTACAGGACACACACACACTATACAGATATAAATATACAGACATATATATAATTTGTACAGGACACACATACACTATACAGATATAAATATACACACATATATATAATTTGTACAGGACACACATACACTATACAGATATAAATATACAGACATATATATAATTTGTACAGGACACACATACACTATACAGATATAAATATACAGACATATATATAATTTGTACAGGACACACACACACTATACAGATATAAATATACAGACATATATATAATTTGTACAGGACACACATACACTATACAGATATAAATATAGGGACATATATATAATTTGTACAGGACACACATACACTATACAGATATAAATATAAAGACATATATATAATTTGTACAGGACACAGACACACTATACAGATATAAATATATAGACATATATATAATTTGTACAGGACACACACACACTATACAGATAAAAATATAGACACATATATATAATTTGTACAGGACACACACACACTATACAGATATAAATATACACACATATATATAATTTGTACAGGACACACACACTATACAGATATAAATATACACACATATATATAATTTGTACAGGACACACACACACTATACAGATATAAATATAAAGACATATATATAATTTGTACAGGACACACACACACTATACAGATATAAATATACAGACATATGTATAATTTGTACAGGACACACACACACTATACAGATATATATATAAAGACATATATATAACTTGTACAGCACACACACACACTATACAGATATAAATATACAGACATATATATAATTTGTACAGGACACACATACACTATACAGATATAAATATAAGGACATATATATAATTTGTACAGGACACACATACACTATACAGATATAAATATACAGACATATATATAATTTGTACAGGACACACACACACTATACAGATATAAATATACAGACATATATATAATTTGTACAGGACACACACACTATACAGATATAAATATACAGACATATATATAATTTGTACAGAAAACTTACACTACACAGATATAAATATACAGACATATATATAATTTGTACAGTACACACACACACTATACAGATATAAATATACACACATATATATAATTTGTACCGGACACACATACACTATACAGATATAAATATACAGACATATATATAATTTGTACAGGACACACACACACTATACAGATATAAATATACAGACATATATATAATTTGTACAGTACACATACACTATACAGATATAAATATACACACATATATATAATTTGTACAGGACACACATACACTATACAGATATAAATATAGAGACATATATATAATTTGTACAGGACACACACACACTATACAGATATAAATATACAGACATATATATAATTTGTACAGGACACACATACACTATACAGATATAATATAGAGACATATATATAATTTGTACAGGACACACACACTATACAGATATAAATATACACACATATATATAATTTGTACAGGACACACACACACTATACAGATATAAATATAAGACATATATATAATTTGTACAGGACACACACACACTATACAGATATAAATATACAGACATATATATAATTTGTACAGGACACACATACACTATACAGATATAAATATACAGACATATATATAATTTGTACAGGACACACATACACTATACAGATATAAATATACAGACATATATAATTTGTACAGGGCACACACACACTATACAGATATAAATATAAGACATATATATAATTTGTACAGGACACACACACACTATACAGATATAAATATACAGACATATATATAATTTGTACAGGACACACATACACTATACAGATATAAATATACAGACATATATATAATTTGTACAGGACACACACACACTATACAGATATAAATATACAGACATATATATAATTTGTACAGGACACACACACACTATACAGATATAAATATACAGACATATATATAATTTGTACAGGACACACACACACTATACAGATATAAATATACAGACATATATATAATTTGTACAGGACACACACACACTATACAGATATAAATATACAGACATATATATAATTTGTACAGGACACACACACACTATACAGATATAAATATACAGACATATATATAATTTGTACAGGACACACACACTATACAGATATAAATATACAGACATATATATAATTTGTACAGGACACACACACACTATACAGATATAAATATACAGACATATATATAATTTGTACAGGACACACATACACTATACAGATATAAATATACAGACATATATATAATTTGTACAGGACACACATACACTATACAGATATAAATATACAGACATATATATAATTTGTACAGGACACACACACACTATACAGATATAAATATACAGACATATATATAATTTGTACAGGACACACATACACTATACAGATATAAATATACAGACATATATATAATTTGTACAGGACACACATACACTATACAGATATAAATATACAGACATATATATAATTTGTACAGGACACACACACTATACAGATATAAATATACAGACATATATATAATTTGTACAGGACACACACACTATACAGATATAAATATACAGACATATATATAATTTGTACAGGACACACATACACTATACAGATATAAATATACAGACATATATATAATTTGTACAGGACACACACACACTATACAGATATAAATATACAGACATATATATAATTTGTACAGGACACACATACACTATACAGATATAAATATACAGACATATATATAATTTGTACAGGACACACATACACTATACAGATATAAATATACAGACATATATATAATTTGTACAGGACACACACACACTATACAGATATAAATATACAGACATATATATAATTTGTACAGGACACACATACACTATACAGATATAAATATACAGACATATATATAATTTGTACAGGACACACACACACTATACAGATATAAATATACAGACATATATATAATTTGTACAGGACACACATACACTATACAGATATAAATATACAGACATATATATAATTTGTACAGGACACACATACACTATACAGATATAAATATACAGACATATATATAATTTGTACAGGACACACATACACTATACAGATATAAATATACAGACATATATATAATTTGTACAGGACACACACACACTATACAGATATAAATATACAGACATATATATAATTTGTACAGGACACACACACACTATACAGATATAAATATACAGACATATATATAATTTGTACAGGACACACACACACTATACAGATATAAATATACAGACATATATATAATTTGTACAGGACACACACACTATACAGATATAAATATACAGACATATATATAATTTGTACAGGACACACATACACTATACAGATATAAATATACAGACATATATATAATTTGTACAGGACACACACACACTATACAGATATAAATATACAGACATATATATAATTTGTACAGGACACACACACTATACAGATATAAATATACAGACATATATATAATTTGTACAGGACACACACACACTATACAGATATAAATATACAGACATATATATAATTTGTACAGGACACACATACACTATACAGATATAAATATACAGACATATATATAATTTGTACAGGACACACATACACTATACAGATATAAATATACAGACATATATATAATTTGTACAGGACACACACACACTATACAGATATAAATATACAGACATATATATAATTTGTACAGGACACACACACACTATACAGATATAAATATACAGACATATATATAATTTGTACAGGACACACACACACTATACAGATATAAATATACAGACATATATATAATTTGTACAGGACACACATACACTATACAGATATAAATATACAGACATATATATAATTTGTACAGGACACACATACACTATACAGATATAAATATACAGACATATATATAATTTGTACAGGACACACACACACTATACAGATATAAATATACAGACATATATATAATTTGTACAGGACACACACACTATACAGATATAAATATACAGACATATATATAATTTGTACAGGACACACACACACTATACAGATATAAATATACAGACATATATATAATTTGTACAGGACACACACACTATACAGATATAAATATACAGACATATATATAATTTGTACAGGACACACATACACTATACAGATATAAATATACAGACATATATATAATTTGTACAGGACACACACACACTATACAGATATAAATATACAGACATATATATAATTTGTACAGGACACACATACACTATACAGATATAAATATACAGACATATATATAATTTGTACAGGACACACATACACTATACAGATATAAATATAGAGACATATATATAATTTGTACAGGACACACACACACTATACAGATATAAATATACAGACATATATATAATTTGTACAGGACACACATACACTATACAGATATAAATATACAGACATATATATAATTTGTACAGGACACACACACTATACAGATATAAATATACAGACATATATATAATTTGTACAGGACACACATACACTATACAGATATAAATATACAGACATATATATAATTTGTACAGGACACACACACACTATACAGATATAAATATACAGACATATATATAATTTGTACAGGACACACATACACTATACAGATATAAATATACAGACATATATATAATTTGTACAGGACACACATACACTATACAGATATAAATATACAGACATATATATAATTTGTACAGGACACACACACTATACAGATATAAATATACAGACATATATATAATTTGTACAGGACACACATACACTATACAGATATAAATATACAGACATATATATAATTTGTACAGGACACACACACACTATACAGATATAAATATACAGACATATATATAATTTGTACAGGACACACATACACTATACAGATATAAATATACAGACATATATATAATTTGTACAGGACACACACACACTATACAGATATAAATATACAGACATATATATAATTTGTACAGGACACACACACACTATACAGATATAAATATACAGACATATATATAATTTGTACAGGACACACACACACTATACAGATATAAATATACAGACATATATATAATTTGTACAGGACACACACACTATACAGATATAAATATACAGACATATATATAATTTGTACAGGACACACATACACTATACAGATATAAATATACAGACATATATATAATTTGTACAGGACACACATACACTATACAGATATAAATATACAGACATATATATAATTTGTACAGGACACACATACACTATACAGATATAAATATACAGACATATATATAATTTGTACAGGACACACACACACTATACAGATATAAATATACAGACATATATATAATTTGTACAGGACACACACACACTATACAGATATAAATATACAGACATATATATAATTTGTACAGGACACACACACTATACAGATATAAATATACAGACATATATATAATTTGTACAGGACACACATACACTATACAGATATAAATATACAGACATATATATAATTTGTACAGGACACACACACACTATACAGATATAAATATACAGACATATATATAATTTGTACAGGACACACACACTATACAGATATAAATATACAGACATATATATAATTTGTACAGGACACACACACACTATACAGATATAAATATACAGACATATATATAATTTGTACAGGACACACACACTATACAGATATAAATATACAGACATATATATAATTTGTACAGGACACACACACACTATACAGATATAAATATACAGACATATATATAATTTGTACAGGACACACACACTATACAGATATAAATATACAGACATATATATAATTTGTACAGGACACACACACACTATACAGATATAAATATACAGACATATATATAATTTGTACAGGACACACACACTATACAGATATAAATATACAGACATATATATAATTTGTACAGGACACACATACACTATACAGATATAAATATACAGACATATATATAATTTGTACAGGACACACATACACTATACAGATATAAATATACAGACATATATATAATTTGTACAGGACACACACACACTATACAGATATAAATATACAGACATATATATAATTTGTACAGGACACACATACACTATACAGATATAAATATACAGACATATATATAATTTGTACAGGACACACACACTATACAGATATAAATATACAGACATATATATAATTTGTACAGGACACACATACACTATACAGATATAAATATACAGACATATATATAATTTGTACAGGACACACACACTATACAGATATAAATATACAGACATATATATAATTTGTACAGGACACACATACACTATACAGATATAAATATACAGACATATATATAATTTGTACAGGACACACATACACTATACAGATATAAATATACAGACATATATATAATTTGTACAGGACACACACACACTATACAGATATAAATATACAGACATATATATAATTTGTACAGGACACACATACACTATACAGATATAAATATACAGACATATATATAATTTGTACAGGACACACACACACTATACAGATATAAATATACAGACATATATATAATTTGTACAGGACACACACACACTATACAGATATAAATATACAGACATATATATAATTTGTACAGGACACACACACACTATACAGATATAAATATACAGACATATATATAATTTGTACAGGACACACACACACTATACAGATATAAATATACAGACATATATATAATTTGTACAGGACACACATACACTATACAGATATAAATATACAGACATATATATAATTTGTACAGGACACACACACTATACAGATATAAATATACAGACATATATATAATTTGTACAGGACACACACACTATACAGATATAAATATACAGACATATATATAATTTGTACAGGACACACACACACTATACAGATATAAATATACAGACATATATATAATTTGTACAGGACACACACACACTATACAGATATAAATATACAGACATATATATAATTTGTACAGGACACACATACACTATACAGATATAAATATACAGACATATATATAATTTGTACAGGACACACACACTATACAGATATAAATATACAGACATATATATAATTTGTACAGGACACACATACACTATACAGATATAAATATACAGACATATATATAATTTGTACAGGACACACATACACTATACAGATATAAATATACAGACATATATATAATTTGTACAGGACACACACACACTATACAGATATAAATATACAGACATATATATAATTTGTACAGGACACACATACACTATACAGATATAAATATACAGACATATATATAATTTGTACAGGACACACACACACTATACAGATATAAATATACAGACATATATATAATTTGTACAGGACACACATACACTATACAGATATAAATATACAGACATATATATAATTTGTACAGGACACACACACTATACAGATATAAATATACAGACATATATATAATTTGTACAGGACACACACACACTATACAGATATAAATATACAGACATATATATAATTTGTACAGGACACACACACTATACAGATATAAATATACAGACATATATATAATTTGTACAGGACACACACACTATACAGATATAAATATACAGACATATATATAATTTGTACAGGACACACATACACTATACAGATATAAATATACAGACATATATATAATTTGTACAGGACACACACACACTATACAGATATAAATATACAGACATATATATAATTTGTACAGGACACACATACACTATACAGATATAAATATACAGACATATATATAATTTGTACAGGACACACATACACTATACAGATATAAATATACAGACATATATATAATTTGTACAGGACACACATACACTATACAGATATAAATATACAGACATATATATAATTTGTACAGGACACACACACACTATACAGATATAAATATACAGACATATATATAATTTGTACAGGACACACACACTATACAGATATAAATATACAGACATATATATAATTTGTACAGGACACACATACACTATACAGATATAAATATACAGACATATATATAATTTGTACAGGACACACATACACTATACAGATATAAATATACAGACATATATATAATTTGTACAGGACACACATACACTATACAGATATAAATATACAGACATATATATAATTTGTACAGGACACACACACACTATACAGATATAAATATACAGACATATATATAATTTGTACAGGACACACACACACTATACAGATATAAATATACAGACATATATATAATTTGTACAGGACACACACACTATACAGATATAAATATACAGACATATATATAATTTGTACAGGACACACATACACTATACAGATATAAATATACAGACATATATATAATTTGTACAGGACACACACACACTATACAGATATAAATATACAGACATATATATAATTTGTACAGGACACACACACACTATACAGATATAAATATACAGACATATATATAATTTGTACAGGACACACACACACTATACAGATATAAATATACAGACATATATATAATTTGTACAGGACACACACACTATACAGATATAAATATACAGACATATATATAATTTGTACAGGACACACACACACTATACAGATATAAATATACAGACATATATATAATTTGTACAGGACACACACACACTATACAGATATAAATATACAGACATATATATAATTTGTACAGGACACACATACACTATACAGATATAAATATACAGACATATATATAATTTGTACAGGACACACACACTATACAGATATAAATATACAGACATATATATAATTTGTACAGGACACACATACACTATACAGATATAAATATACAGACATATATATAATTTGTACAGGACACACATACACTATACAGATATAAATATACAGACATATATATAATTTGTACAGGACACACACACACTATACAGATATAAATATACAGACATATATATAATTTGTACAGGACACACATACACTATACAGATATAAATATACAGACATATATATAATTTGTACAGGACACACACACACTATACAGATATAAATATACAGACATATATATAATTTGTACAGGACACACACACACTATACAGATATAAATATACAGACATATATATAATTTGTACAGGACACACACACTATACAGATATAAATATACAGACATATATATAATTTGTACAGGACACACATACACTATACAGATATAAATATACAGACATATATATAATTTGTACAGGACACACATACACTATACAGATATAAATATACAGACATATATATAATTTGTACAGGACACACACACACTATACAGATATAAATATACAGACATATATATAATTTGTACAGGACACACATACACTATACAGATATAAATATACAGACATATATATAATTTGTACAGGACACACACACACTATACAGATATAAATATACAGACATATATATAATTTGTACAGGACACACATACACTATACAGATATAAATATACAGACATATATATAATTTGTACAGGACACACATACACTATACAGATATAAATATACAGACATATATATAATTTGTACAGGACACACACACACTATACAGATATAAATATACAGACATATATATAATTTGTACAGGACACACACACACTATACAGATATAAATATACAGACATATATATAATTTGTACAGGACACACATACACTATACAGATATAAATATACAGACATATATATAATTTGTACAGGACACACACACACTATACAGATATAAATATACAGACATATATATAATTTGTACAGGACACACACACTATACAGATATAAATATACAGACATATATATAATTTGTACAGGACACACATACACTATACAGATATAAATATACAGACATATATATAATTTGTACAGGACACACACACTATACAGATATAAATATACAGACATATATATAATTTGTACAGGACACACACACTATACAGATATAAATATACAGACATATATATAATTTGTACAGGACACACACACACTATACAGATATAAATATACAGACATATATATAATTTGTACAGGACACACATACACTATACAGATATAAATATACAGACATATATATAATTTGTACAGGACACACATACACTATACAGATATAAATATACAGACATATATATAATTTGTACAGGACACACACACACTATACAGATATAAATATACAGACATATATATAATTTGTACAGGACACACACACACTATACAGATATAAATATACAGACATATATATAATTTGTACAGGACACACACACACTATACAGATATAAATATACAGACATATATATAATTTGTACAGGACACACATACACTATACAGATATAAATATACAGACATATATATAATTTGTACAGGACACACATACACTATACAGATATAAATATACAGACATATATATAATTTGTACAGGACACACACACACTATACAGATATAAATATACAGACATATATATAATTTGTACAGGACACACACACTATACAGATATAAATATACAGACATATATATAATTTGTACAGGACACACACACACTATACAGATATAAATATACAGACATATATATAATTTGTACAGGACACACACACTATACAGATATAAATATACAGACATATATATAATTTGTACAGGACACACATACACTATACAGATATAAATATACAGACATATATATAATTTGTACAGGACACACACACACTATACAGATATAAATATACACACATATATATAATTTGTACAGGACACACACACACTATACAGATATAAATATACAGACATATATATAATTTGTACAGGACACACATACACTATACAGATATAAATATAGATACATATATATAATTTGTACAGGACACACATACACTATACAGATATAAATATACAGACATATATATAATTTGTACAGGACACACACACTATACAGATATAAATATACACACATATATAATTTGTACAGGACACACACACCATACAGATATAAATATACAGACATATATATAATTTGTACAGGACACACACAGTATACAGATATAAATATACACACATATCTATAATTTGTACAGGACACACATACACTATACAGATATAAATATACAGACATATATATAATTTGTACAGGACACACACACTATACAGATATAAATATACAGACATATATATAATTTGTACAGGACACACATACACTATACAGATATAAATATACAGACATATATATAATTTGTACAGGACACACACACTATACAGATATAAATATACAGACATATATATAATTTGTACAGGACACACACACTATACAGATATAAATATACAGACATATATATAATTTGTACAGGACACACACACACTATACAGATATAAATATACAGACATATATATAATTTGTACAGGACACACACACACTATACAGATATAAATATACAGACATATATATAATTTGTACAGGACACACATACACTATACAGATATAAATATACAGACATATATATAATTTGTACAGGACACACACACACTATACAGATATAAATATACAGACATATATATAATTTGTACAGGACACACATACACTATACAGATATAAATATACAGACATATATATAATTTGTACAGGACACACACACACTATACAGATATAAATATACAGACATATATATAATTTGTACAGGACACACACACACTATACAGATATAAATATACAGACATATATATAATTTGTACAGGACACACATACACTATACAGATATAAATATACAGACATATATATAATTTGTACAGGACACACACACTATACAGATATAAATATACAGACATATATATAATTTGTACAGGACACACATACACTATACAGATATAAATATACAGACATATATATAATTTGTACAGGACACACACACACTATACAGATATAAATATACAGACATATATATAATTTGTACAGGACACACACACACTATACAGATATAAATATACAGACATATATATAATTTGTACAGGACACACACACTATACAGATATAAATATACAGACATATATATAATTTGTACAGGACACACACACACTATACAGATATAAATATACAGACATATATATAATTTGTACAGGACACACACACACTATACAGATATAAATATACAGACATATATATAATTTGTACAGGACACACACACACTATACAGATATAAATATACAGACATATATATAATTTGTACAGGACACACACACTATACAGATATAAATATACAGACATATATATAATTTGTACAGGACACACACACTATACAGATATAAATATACAGACATATATATAATTTGTACAGGACACACACACACTATACAGATATAAATATACAGACATATATATAATTTGTACAGGACACACACACTATACAGATATAAATATACAGACATATATATAATTTGTACAGGACACACATACACTATACAGATATAAATATACAGACATATATATAATTTGTACAGGACACACACACTATACAGATATAAATATACAGACATATATATAATTTGTACAGGACACACATACACTATACAGATATAAATATACAGACATATATATAATTTGTACAGGACACACATACACTATACAGATATAAATATACAGACATATATATAATTTGTACAGGACACACACACACTATACAGATATAAATATACAGACATATATATAATTTGTACAGGACACACATACACTATACAGATATAAATATACAGACATATATATAATTTGTACAGGACACACACACTATACAGATATAAATATACAGACATATATATAATTTGTACAGGACACACATACACTATACAGATATAAATATACAGACATATATATAATTTGTACAGGACACACACACTATACAGATATAAATATACAGACATATATATAATTTGTACAGGACACACATACACTATACAGATATAAATATACAGACATATATATAATTTGTACAGGACACACATACACTATACAGATATAAATATACAGACATATATATAATTTGTACAGGACACACACACTATACAGATATAAATATACAGACATATATATAATTTGTACAGGACACACATACACTATACAGATATAAATATACAGACATATATATAATTTGTACAGGACACACACACACTATACAGATATAAATATACAGACATATATATAATTTGTACAGGACACACATACACTATACAGATATAAATATACAGACATATATATAATTTGTACAGGACACACATACACTATACAGATATAAATATACAGACATATATATAATTTGTACAGGACACACATACACTATACAGATATAAATATACAGACATATATATAATTTGTACAGGACACACACACACTATACAGATATAAATATACAGACATATATATAATTTGTACAGGACACACACACTATACAGATATAAATATACAGACATATATATAATTTGTACAGGACACACATACACTATACAGATATAAATATACAGACATATATATAATTTGTACAGGACACACATACACTATACAGATATAAATATACAGACATATATATAATTTGTACAGGACACACATACACTATACAGATATAAATATACAGACATATATATAATTTGTACAGGACACACACACACTATACAGATATAAATATACAGACATATATATAATTTGTACAGGACACACACACACTATACAGATATAAATATACAGACATATATATAATTTGTACAGGACACACACACACTATACAGATATAAATATACAGACATATATATAATTTGTACAGGACACACACACTATACAGATATAAATATACAGACATATATATAATTTGTACAGGACACACATACACTATACAGATA
The DNA here is from genome assembly GCF_017639515.1 of Carcharodon carcharias. NCBI lineage: Eukaryota > Metazoa > Chordata > Chondrichthyes > Lamniformes > Lamnidae > Carcharodon > Carcharodon carcharias. The sequence goes on along the minus strand of NC_054488.1, from coordinate 1,975,264 downwards.
TAAATATACAGACATATATATAATTTGTACAGGACACACACACTATACAGATATAAATATACAGACATATATATAATTTGTACAGGACACACACACTATACAGATATAAATATACAGACATATATATAATTTGTACAGGACACACACACACTATACAGATATAAATATACAGACATATATATAATTTGTACAGGACACACACACTATACAGATATAAATATACAGACATATATATAATTTGTACAGGACACACACACACTATACAGATATAAATATACAGACATATATATAATTTGTACAGGACACACACACACTATACAGATATAAATATACAGACATATATATAATTTGTACAGGACACACATACACTATACAGATATAAATATACAGACATATATATAATTTGTACAGGACACACACACACTATACAGATATAAATATACAGACATATATATAATTTGTACAGGACACACACACTATACAGATATAAATATACAGACATATATATAATTTGTACAGGACACACACACACTATACAGATATAAATATACAGACATATATATAATTTGTACAGGACACACATACACTATACAGATATAAATATACAGACATATATATAATTTGTACAGGACACACATACACTATACAGATATAAATATACAGACATATATATAATTTGTACAGGACACACACACACTATACAGATATAAATATACAGACATATATATAATTTGTACAGGACACACACACACTATACAGATATAAATATACAGACATATATATAATTTGTACAGGACACACACACACTATACAGATATAAATATACAGACATATATATAATTTGTACAGGACACACATACACTATACAGATATAAATATACAGACATATATATAATTTGTACAGGACACACATACACTATACAGATATAAATATACAGACATATATATAATTTGTACAGGACACACACACACTATACAGATATAAATATACAGACATATATATAATTTGTACAGGACACACACACACTATACAGATATAAATATACAGACATATATATAATTTGTACAGGACACACATACACTATACAGATATAAATATACAGACATATATATAATTTGTACAGGACACACACACTATACAGATATAAATATACAGACATATATATAATTTGTACAGGACACACATACACTATACAGATATAAATATACAGACATATATATAATTTGTACAGGACACACACACACTATACAGATATAAATATACAGACATATATATAATTTGTACAGGACACACACACACTATACAGATATAAATATACAGACATATATATAATTTGTACAGGACACACACACTATACAGATATAAATATACAGACATATATATAATTTGTACAGGACACACATACACTATACAGATATAAATATACAGACATATATATAATTTGTACAGGACACACACACACTATACAGATATAAATATACAGACATATATATAATTTGTACAGGACACACACACACTATACAGATATAAATATACAGACATATATATAATTTGTACAGGACACACATACACTATACAGATATAAATATACAGACATATATATAATTTGTACAGGACACACATACACTATACAGATATAAATATACAGACATATATATAATTTGTACAGGACACACACACACTATACAGATATAAATATACAGACATATATATAATTTGTACAGGACACACACACTATACAGATATAAATATACAGACATATATATAATTTGTACAGGACACACACACACTATACAGATATAAATATACAGACATATATATAATTTGTACAGGACACACACACTATACAGATATAAATATACAGACATATATATAATTTGTACAGGACACACATACACTATACAGATATAAATATACAGACATATATATAATTTGTACAGGACACACACACACTATACAGATATAAATATACAGACATATATATAATTTGTACAGGACACACACACTATACAGATATAAATATACAGACATATATATAATTTGTACAGGACACACACACACTATACAGATATAAATATACAGACATATATATAATTTGTACAGGACACACATACACTATACAGATATAAATATACAGACATATATATAATTTGTACAGGACACACATACACTATACAGATATAAATATACAGACATATATATAATTTGTACAGGACACACACACACTATACAGATATAAATATACAGACATATATATAATTTGTACAGGACACACACACACTATACAGATATAAATATACAGACATATATATAATTTGTACAGGACACACACACACTATACAGATATAAATATACAGACATATATATAATTTGTACAGGACACACACACACTATACAGATATAAATATACAGACATATATATAATTTGTACAGGACACACATACACTATACAGATATAAATATACAGACATATATATAATTTGTACAGGACACACATACACTATACAGATATAAATATACAGACATATATATAATTTGTACAGGACACACACACACTATACAGATATAAATATACAGACATATATATAATTTGTACAGGACACACACACACTATACAGATATAAATATACAGACATATATATAATTTGTACAGGACACACACACACTATACAGATATAAATATACAGACATATATATAATTTGTACAGGACACACACACACTATACAGATATAAATATACAGACATATATATAATTTGTACAGGACACACATACACTATACAGATATAAATATACAGACATATATATAATTTGTACAGGACACACACACACTATACAGATATAAATATACAGACATATATATAATTTGTACAGGACACACACACACTATACAGATATAAATATACAGACATATATATAATTTGTACAGGACACACACACACTATACAGATATAAATATACAGACATATATATAATTTGTACAGGACACACACACTATACAGATATAAATATACAGACATATATATAATTTGTACAGGACACACACACACTATACAGATATAAATATACAGACATATATATAATTTGTACAGGACACACACACACTATACAGATATAAATATACAGACATATATATAATTTGTACAGGACACACACACTATACAGATATAAATATACAGACATATATATAATTTGTACAGGACACACACACTATACAGATATAAATATACAGACATATATATAATTTGTACAGGACACACACACACTATACAGATATAAATATACAGACATATATATAATTTGTACAGGACACACATACACTATACAGATATAAATATACAGACATATATATAATTTGTACAGGACACACACACACTATACAGATATAAATATACAGACATATATATAATTTGTACAGGACACACATACACTATACAGATATAAATATACAGACATATATATAATTTGTACAGGACACACACATACACTATACAGATATAAATATACAGACATATATATAATTTGTACAGGACACACATACACTATACAGATATAAATATACAGACATATATATAATTTGTACAGGACACACATACACTATACAGATATAAATATACAGACATATATATAATTTGTACAGGACACACACACACTATACAGATATAAATATACAGACATATATATAATTTGTACAGGACACACACACTATACAGATATAAATATACAGACATATATATAATTTGTACAGGACACACATACACTATACAGATATAAATATACAGACATATATATAATTTGTACAGGACACACACACTATACAGATATAAATATACAGACATATATATAATTTGTACAGGACACACATACACTATACAGATATAAATATACAGACATATATATAATTTGTACAGGACACACATACACTATACAGATATAAATATACAGACATATATATAATTTGTACAGGACACACACACACTATACAGATATAAATATACAGACATATATATAATTTGTACAGGACACACATACACTATACAGATATAAATATACAGACATATATATAATTTGTACAGGACACACACACACTATACAGATATAAATATACAGACATATATATAATTTGTACAGGACACACACACTATACAGATATAAATATACAGACATATATATAATTTGTACAGGACACACATACACTATACAGATATAAATATACAGACATATATATAATTTGTACAGGACACACACACACTATACAGATATAAATATACAGACATATATATAATTTGTACAGGACACACACACACTATACAGATATAAATATACAGACATATATATAATTTGTACAGGACACACATAAACTATACAGATATAAATATACAGACATATATATAATTTGTACAGGACACACACACTATACAGATATAAATATACAGACATATATATAATTTGTACAGGACACACACACTATACAGATATAAATATACACACATATATATAATTTGTACAGGACACACATAAACTATACAGATATAAATATACAGACATATATATAATTTGTACAGGACACACACACACTCTACAGATATAAATATACAGACATATATATAATTTGTACAGAACACATACACTATACAGATATAAATATACAGACATATATATAATTTGTACAGGACACACACACTATACAGATATAAATATACAAACATATATATAATTTGTACAGGACACACATACACTATACAGATATAAATATAGAGACATATATATAATTTGTACAGGACACACACACTATACAGATATAAATATACAGACATATATATAATTTGTACAGGACACACACACACTATACAGATATAAATATACAGACATATATATAATTTGTACAGGACACACACACACTATACAGATATAAATATACAGACATATATATAATTTGTACAGGACACACACACACTATACAGATATAAATATACAGACATATATATAATTTGTACAGGACACACACACACTATACAGATATAAATATACAGACATATATATAATTTGTACAGGACACACATACACTATACAGATATAAATATACAGACATATATATAATTTGTACAGGACACACATACACTATACAGATATAAATATACAGACATATATATAATTTGTACAGGACACACACACACTATACAGATATAAATATACAGACATATATATAATTTGTACAGGACACACATACACTATACAGATATAAATATACAGACATATATATAATTTGTACAGGACACACATACACTATACAGATATAAATATACAGACATATATATAATTTGTACAGGACACACACACACTATACAGATATAAATATACAGACATATATATAATTTGTACAGGACACACACACACTATACAGATATAAATATACAGACATATATATAATTTGTACAGGACACACACACACTATACAGATATAAATATACAGACATATATATAATTTGTACAGGACACACATACACTATACAGATATAAATATACAGACATATATATAATTTGTACAGGACACACACACACTATACAGATATAAATATACAGACATATATATAATTTGTACAGGACACACACACACTATACAGATATAAATATACAGACATATATATAATTTGTACAGGACACACATACACTATACAGATATAAATATACAGACATATATATAATTTGTACAGGACACACACACACTATACAGATATAAATATACAGACATATATATAATTTGTACAGGACACACATACACTATACAGATATAAATATACAGACATATATATAATTTGTACAGGACACACATACACTATACAGATATAAATATACAGACATATATATAATTTGTACAGGACACACACACACTATACAGATATAAATATACAGACATATATATAATTTGTACAGGACACACACACTATACAGATATAAATATACAGACATATATATAATTTGTACAGGACACACACACTATACAGATATAAATATACAGACATATATATAATTTGTACAGGACACACACACTATACAGATATAAATATACAGACATATATATAATTTGTACAGGACACACACACTATACAGATATAAATATACAGACATATATATAATTTGTACAGGACACACACACACTATACAGATATAAATATACAGACATATATATAATTTGTACAGGACACACACACACTATACAGATATAAATATACAGACATATATATAATTTGTACAGGACACACACACACTATACAGATATAAATATACAGACATATATATAATTTGTACAGGACACACATACACTATACAGATATAAATATACAGACATATATATAATTTGTACAGGACACACACACTATACAGATATAAATATACAGACATATATATAATTTGTACAGGACACACACACACTATACAGATATAAATATACAGACATATATATAATTTGTACAGGACACACACACACTATACAGATATAAATATACAGACATATATATAATTTGTACAGGACACACATACACTATACAGATATAAATATACAGACATATATATAATTTGTACAGGACACACACACACTATACAGATATAAATATACAGACATATATATAATTTGTACAGGACACACATACACTATACAGATATAAATATACAGACATATATATAATTTGTACAGGACACACACACTATACAGATATAAATATACAGACATATATATAATTTGTACAGGACACACACACACTATACAGATATAAATATACAGACATATATATAATTTGTACAGGACACACACACACTATACAGATATAAATATACAGACATATATATAATTTGTACAGGACACACACACACTATACAGATATAAATATACAGACATATATATAATTTGTACAGGACACACACACACTATACAGATATAAATATACAGACATATATATAATTTGTACAGGACACACACACACTATACAGATATAAATATACAGACATATATATAATTTGTACAGGACACACACACACTATACAGATATAAATATACAGACATATATATAATTTGTACAGGACACACACACACTAAACAGATATAAATATACAGACATATATATAGTTTGTTCAGGACACAGACACACTATACAGATATAAATATACAAACATATATATAATTTGTACAGGACACACACACACTATACAGATATAAATATACAGACATATATATAATTTGTACAGGACACACATACACTATACAGATATAAATATACAGACATATATATAATTTGTACAGGACACACACACACTATACAGATATAAATATACAGACATATATATAATTTGTACAGGACACACATACACTATACAGATATAAATATACAGACATATATATAATTTGTACAGGACACACACACACTATACAGATATAAATATACAGACATATATATAATTTGTACAGGACACACATACACTATACAGATATAAATATACAGACATATATATAATTTGTACAGGACACACATACACTATACAGATATAAATATACAGACATATATATAATTTGTACAGGACACACATACACTATACAGATATAAATATACAGACATATATATAATTTGTACAGGACACACACACACTATACAGATATAAATATACAGACATATATATAATTTGTACAGGACACACACACTATACAGATATAAATATACAGACATATATATAATTTGTACAGGACACACACACACTATACAGATATAAATATACAGACATATATATAATTTGTACAGGACACACACACACTATACAGATATAAATATACAGACATATATATAATTTGTACAGGACACACACACACTATACAGATATAAATATACAGACATATATATAATTTGTACAGGACACACATACACTATACAGATATAAATATACAGACATATATATAATTTGTACAGGACACACATACACTATACAGATATAAATATACAGACATATATATAATTTGTACAGGACACACATACACTATACAGATATAAATATACAGACATATATATAATTTGTACAGGACACACATACACTATACAGATATAAATATACAGACATATATATAATTTGTACAGGACACACATACACTATACAGATATAAATATACAGACATATATATAATTTGTACAGGACACACATACACTATACAGATATAAATATACAGACATATATATAATTTGTACAGGACACACACACACTATACAGATATAAATATACAGACATATATATAATTTGTACAGGACACACACACTATACAGATATAAATATACAGACATATATATAATTTGTACAGGACACACACACACTATACAGATATAAATATACAGACATATATATAATTTGTACAGGACACACACACACTATACAGATATAAATATACAGACATATATATAATTTGTACAGGACACACATACACTATACAGATATAAATATACAGACATATATATAATTTGTACAGGACACACATACACTATACAGATATAAATATACAGACATATATATAATTTGTACAGGACACACACACACTATACAGATATAAATATACAGACATATATATAATTTGTACAGGACACACACACACTATACAGATATAAATATACAGACATATATATAATTTGTACAGGACACACACACTATACAGATATAAATATACAGACATATATATAATTTGTACAGGACACACACACACTATACAGATATAAATATACAGACATATATATAATTTGTACAGGACACACATACACTATACAGATATAAATATACAGACATATATATAATTTGTACAGGACACACATACACTATACAGATATAAATATACAGACATATATATAATTTGTACAGGACACACATACACTATACAGATATAAATATACAGACATATATATAATTTGTACAGGACACACATACACTATACAGATATAAATATACAGACATATATATAATTTGTACAGGACACACACACACTATACAGATATAAATATACAGACATATATATAATTTGTACAGGACACACACACTATACAGATATAAATATACAGACATATATATAATTTGTACAGGACACACATACACTATACAGATATAAATATACAGACATATATATAATTTGTACAGGACACACACACACTATACAGATATAAATATACAGACATATATATAATTTGTACAGGACACACATACACTATACAGATATAAATATACAGACATATATATAATTTGTACAGGACACACATACACTATACAGATATAAATATACAGACATATATATAATTTGTACAGGACACACATACACTATACAGATATAAATATACAGACATATATATAATTTGTACAGGACACACACACTATACAGATATAAATATACAGACATATATATAATTTGTACAGGACACACACACACTATACAGATATAAATATACAGACATATATATAATTTGTACAGGACACACACACACTATACAGATATAAATATACAGACATATATATAATTTGTACAGGACACACACACACTATACAGATATAAATATACAGACATATATATAATTTGTACAGGACACACACACACTATACAGATATAAATATACAGACATATATATAATTTGTACAGGACACACACACTATACAGATATAAATATACAGACATATATATAATTTGTACAGGACACACACACACTATACAGATATAAATATACAGACATATATATAATTTGTACAGGACACACACACACTATACAGATATAAATATACAGACATATATATAATTTGTACAGGACACACACACACTATACAGATATAAATATACAGACATATATATAATTTGTACAGGACACACATACACTATACAGATATAAATATACAGACATATATATAATTTGTACAGGACACACACACTATACAGATATAAATATACAGACATATATATAATTTGTACAGGACACACACACACTATACAGATATAAATATACAGACATATATATAATTTGTACAGGACACACACACACTATACAGATATAAATATACAGACATATATATAATTTGTACAGGACACACACACACTATACAGATATAAATATACAGACATATATATAATTTGTACAGGACACACATACACTATACAGATATAAATATACAGACATATATATAATTTGTACAGGACACACACACACTATACAGATATAAATATACAGACATATATATAATTTGTACAGGACACACACACACTATACAGATATAAATATACAGACATATATATAATTTGTACAGGACACACACACTATACAGATATAAATATACAGACATATATATAATTTGTACAGGACACACACACTATACAGATATAAATATACAGACATATATATAATTTGTACAGGACACACATACACTATACAGATATAAATATACAGACATATATATAATTTGTACAGGACACACACACACTATACAGATATAAATATACAGACATATATATAATTTGTTCAGGACACACACACTATACAGATATTAATATACACACATATATATAATTTGTACAGGACACACACACACTATACAAATATAAATATACAGACATATATATAATTTGTACAGGACACACACACACTAAACAGATATAAATATACAGACATATATATAATTTGTACAGGACACACACACTATACAGATATAAATATACAGACTTATATATAATTTGTACAGGACCCACATACACTATACAGATATAAATATACAGACATATATATAATTTGTACAGGACACACACACTATACAGATATAAATATACAGACATATATATAATTTGTACAGGACACACATACACTATACAGATATAAATATACAGACATATATATAATTTGTACAGGACACACACACTATACAGATATAAATATACAGACATATATATAATTTGTACAGGACACACATACACTATACAGATATAAATATACAGACATATATATAATTTGTACAGGACACACACACACTATACAGATATAAATATACAGACATATATATAATTTGTACAGGACACACACACTATACAGATATAAATATACAGACATATATATAATTTGTACAGGACACACACACACTATACAGATATAAATATACAGACATATATATAATTTGTACAGGACACACACACACTATACAGATATAAATATACAGACATATATATAATTTGTACAGGACACACACACACTATACAGATATAAATATACAGACATATATATAATTTGTACAGGACACACATACACTATACAGATATAAATATACAGACATATATATAATTTGTACAGGACACACATACACTATACAGATATAAATATACAGACATATATATAATTTGTACAGGACACACACACACTATACGGATATAAATATACAGACATATATATAATTTGTACAGGACACACACCCTATACAGATATCAATATACAGACATATATATAATTTGTACAGGACCCACATACACTATACAGATATAAATATACACACATATGTATAATTTGTACAGGACACACATACTATACAGATATAAATATACAGACATATATATAATTTGTACAGGACACACACACACTATACAGATATAAATATACAGACATATATATAATTTGTACAGGACACACACACACTATACAGATATAAATATACAGACATATATATAATTTGTACAGGACACACATACACTATACAGATATAAATATACAGACATATATATAATTTGTACAGGACACACACACACTATACAGATATAAATATACAGACATATATATAATTTGTACAGGACACACATACACTATACAGATATAAATATACAGACATATATATAATTTGTACAGGACACACATACACTATACAGATATAAATATACAGACATATATATAATTTGTACAGGACACACACACACTATACAGATATAAATATACAGACATATATATAATTTGTACAGGACACACATACACTATACAGATATAAATATACAGACATATATATAATTTGTACAGGACACACATACACTATACAGATATAAATATACAGACATATATATAATTTGTACAGGACACACACACTATACAGATATAAATATACAGACATATATATAATTTGTACAGGACACACACACTATACAGATATAAATATACAGACATATATATAATTTGTACAGGACACACACACACTATACAGATATAAATATACAGACATATATATAATTTGTACAGGACACACACACACTATACAGATATAAATATACAGACATATATATAATTTGTACAGGACACACATACACTATACAGATATAAATATACAGACATATATATAATTTGTACAGGACACACATACACTATACAGATATAAATATACAGACATATATATAATTTGTACAGGACACACACACTATACAGATATAAATATACAGACATATATATAATTTGTACAGGACACACACACACTATACAGATATAAATATACAGACATATATATAATTTGTACAGGACACACACACACTATACAGATATAAATATACAGACATATATATAATTTGTACAGGACACACATACACTATACAGATATAAATATACAGACATATATATAATTTGTACAGGACACACACACACTATACAGATATAAATATACAGACATATATATAATTTGTACAGGACACACATACACTATACAGATATAAATATACAGACATATATATAATTTGTACAGGACACACACACACTATACAGATATAAATATACAGACATATATATAATTTGTACAGGACACACACACTATACAGATATAAATATACAGACATATATATAATTTGTACAGGACACACACACACTATACAGATATAAATATACAGACATATATATAATTTGTACAGGACACACACACACTATACAGATATAAATATACAGACATATATATAATTTGTACAGGACACACATACACTATACAGATATAAATATACAGACATATATATAATTTGTACAGGACACACACACACTATACAGATATAAATATACAGACATATATATAATTTGTACAGGACACACATACACTATACAGATATAAATATACAGACATATATATAATTTGTACAGGACACACACACTATACAGATATAAATATACAGACATATATATAATTTGTACAGGACACACACACACTATACAGATATAAATATACAGACATATATATAATTTGTACAGGACACACACACACTATACAGATATAAATATACAGACATATATATAATTTGTACAGGACACACACACACTATACAGATATAAATATACAGACATATATATAATTTGTACAGGACACACACACACTATACAGATATAAATATACAGACATATATATAATTTGTACAGGACACACACACACTATACAGATATAAATATACAGACATATATATAATTTGTACAGGACACACACACACTATACAGATATAAATATACAGACATATATATAATTTGTACAGGACACACACACACTATACAGATATAAATATACAGACATATATATAATTTGTACAGGACACACACACACTATACAGATATAAATATACAGACATATATATAATTTGTACAGGACACACACACTATACAGATATAAATATACAGACATATATATAATTTGTACAGGACACACACACTATACAGATATAAATATACAGACATATATATAATTTGTACAGGACACACATACACTATACAGATATAAATATACAGACATATATATAATTTGTACAGGACACACACACACTATACAGATATAAATATACAGACATATATATAATTTGTACAGGACACACACACACTATACAGATATAAATATACAGACATATATATAATTTGTACAGGACACACATACACTATACAGATATAAATATACAGACATATATATAATTTGTACAGGACACACATACACTATACAGATATAAATATACAGACATATATATAATTTGTACAGGACACACACACACTATACAGATATAAATATACAGACATATATATAATTTGTACAGGACACACACACTATACAGATATAAATATACAGACATATATATAATTTGTACAGGACACACACACACTATACAGATATAAATATACAGACATATATATAATTTGTACAGGACACACACACACTATACAGATATAAATATACAGACATATATATAATTTGTACAGGACACACACACACTATACAGATATAAATATACAGACATATATATAATTTGTACAGGACACACACACACTATACAGATATAAATATACAGACATATATATAATTTGTACAGGACACACACACACTATACAGATATAAATATACAGACATATATATAATTTGTACAGGACACACATACACTATACAGATATAAATATACAGACATATATATAATTTGTACAGGACACACACACACTATACAGATATAAATATACAGACATATATATAATTTGTACAGGACACACACACACTATACAGATATAAATATACAGACATATATATAATTTGTACAGGACACACACACTATACAGATATAAATATACAGACATATATATAATTTGTACAGGACACACATACACTATACAGATATAAATATACAGACATATATATAATTTGTACAGGACACACATACACTATACAGATATAAATATACAGACATATATATAATTTGTACAGGACACACACACACTATACAGATATAAATATACAGACATATATATAATTTGTACAGGACACACATACACTATACAGATATAAATATACAGACATATATATAATTTGTACAGGACACACACACTATACAGATATAAATATACAGACATATATATAATTTGTACAGGACACACACACTATACAGATATAAATATACAGACATATATATAATTTGTACAGGACACACACACACTATACAGATATAAATATACAGACATATATATAATTTGTACAGGACACACATACACTATACAGATATAAATATACAGACATATATATAATTTGTACAGGACACACACACACTATACAGATATAAATATACAGACATATATATAATTTGTACAGGACACACATACACTATACAGATATAAATATACAGACATATATATAATTTGTACAGGACACACATACACTATACAGATATAAATATACAGACATATATATAATTTGTACAGGACACACATACACTATACAGATATAAATATACAGACATATATATAATTTGTACAGGACACACACACACTATACAGATATAAATATACAGACATATATATAATTTGTACAGGACACACACACACTATACAGATATAAATATACAGACATATATATAATTTGTACAGGACACACACACACTATACAGATATAAATATACAGACATATATATAATTTGTACAGGACACACACACACTATACAGATATAAATATACAGACATATATATAATTTGTACAGGACACACACACACTATACAGATATAAATATACAGACATATATATAATTTGTACAGGACACACATACACTATACAGATATAAATATACAGACATATATATAATTTGTACAGGACACACACACTATACAGATATAAATATACAGACATATATATAATTTGTACAGGACACACATACACTATACAGATATAAATATACAGACATATATATAATTTGTACAGGACACACATACACTATACAGATATAAATATACAGACATATATATAATTTGTACAGGACACACATACACTATACAGATATAAATATACAGACATATATATAATTTGTACAGGACACACATACACTATACAGATATAAATATACAGACATATATATAATTTGTACAGGACACACACACACTATACAGATATAAATATACAGACATATATATAATTTGTACAGGACACACACACACTATACAGATATAAATATACAGACATATATATAATTTGTACAGGACACACATACACTATACAGATATAAATATACAGACATATATATAATTTGTACAGGACACACACACTATACAGATATAAATATACAGACATATATATAATTTGTACAGGACACACATACACTATACAGATATAAATATACAGACATATATATAATTTGTACAGGACACACACACACTATACAGATATAAATATACAGACATATATATAATTTGTACAGGACACACACACTATACAGATATAAATATACAGACATATATATAATTTGTACAGGACACACATACACTATACAGATATAAATATACAGACATATATATAATTTGTACAGGACACACACACACTATACAGATATAAATATACAGACATATATATAATTTGTACAGGACACACACACTATACAGATATAAATATACAGACATATATATAATTTGTACAGGACACACATACACTATACAGATATAAATATACAGACATATATATAATTTGTACAGGACACACACACTATACAGATATAAATATACAGACATATATATAATTTGTACAGGACACACACACTATACAGATATAAATATACAGACATATATATAATTTGTACAGGACACACACACTATACAGATATAAATATACAGACATATATATAATTTGTACAGGACACACATACACTATACAGATATAAATATACAGACATATATATAATTTGTACAGGACACACACACACTATACAGATATAAATATACAGACATATATATAATTTGTACAGGACACACATACACTATACAGATATAAATATACAGACATATATATAATTTGTACAGGACACACACACTATACAGATATAAATATACAGACATATATATAATTTGTACAGGACACACATACACTATACAGATATAAATATACAGACATATATATAATTTGTACAGGACACACACACACTATACAGATATAAATATACAGACATATATATAATTTGTACAGGACACACATACACTATACAGATATAAATATACAGACATATATATAATTTGTACAGGACACACACACTATACAGATATAAATATACAGACATATATATAATTTGTACAGGACACACACACACTATACAGATATAAATATACAGACATATATATAATTTGTACAGGACACACACACACTATACAGATATAAATATACAGACATATATATAATTTGTACAGGACACACACACACTATACAGATATAAATATACAGACATATATATAATTTGTACAGGACACACACACTATACAGATATAAATATACAGACATATATATAATTTGTACAGGACACACACACACTATACAGATATAAATATACAGACATATATATAATTTGTACAGGACACACATACACTATACAGATATAAATATACAGACATATATATAATTTGTACAGGACACACACACTATACAGATATAAATATACAGACATATATATAATTTGTACAGGACACACACACACTATACAGATATAAATATACAGACATATATATAATTTGTACAGGACACACACACACTATACAGATATAAATATACAGACATATATATAATTTGTACAGGACACACATACACTATACAGATATAAATATACAGACATATATATAATTTGTACAGGACACACACACTATACAGATATAAATATACAGACATATATATAATTTGTACAGGACACACATACACTATACAGATATAAATATACAGACATATATATAATTTGTACAGGACACACACACACTATACAGATATAAATATACAGACATATATATAATTTGTACAGGACACACACACACTATACAGATATAAATATACAGACATATATATAATTTGTACAGGACACACATACACTATACAGATATAAATATACAGACATATATATAATTTGTACAGGACACACATACACTATACAGATATAAATATACAGACATATATATAATTTGTACAGGACACACACACTATACAGATATAAATATACAGACATATATATAATTTGTACAGGACACACATACACTATACAGATATAAATATACAGACATATATATAATTTGTACAGGACACACATACACTATACAGATATAAATATACAGACATATATATAATTTGTACAGGACACACATACACTATACAGATATAAATATACAGACATATATATAATTTGTACAGGACACACACACTATACAGATATAAATATACAGACATATATATAATTTGTACAGGACACACATACACTATACAGATATAAATATACAGACATATATATAATTTGTACAGGACACACACACTATACAGATATAAATATACAGACATATATATAATTTGTACAGGACACACATACACTATACAGATATAAATATACAGACATATATATAATTTGTACAGGACACACACACACTATACAGATATAAATATACAGACATATATATAATTTGTACAGGACACACATACACTATACAGATATAAATATACAGACATATATATAATTTGTACAGGACACACACACACTATACAGATATAAATATACAGACATATATATAATTTGTACAGGACACACATACACTATACAGATATAAATATACAGACATATATATAATTTGTACAGGACACACACACACTATACAGATATAAATATACAGACATATATATAATTTGTACAGGACACACACACACTATACAGATATAAATATACAGACATATATATAATTTGTACAGGACACACATACACTATACAGATATAAATATACAGACATATATATAATTTGTACAGGACACACATACACTATACAGATATAAATATACAGACATATATATAATTTGTACAGGACACACACACACTATACAGATATAAATATACAGACATATATATAATTTGTACAGGACACACACACACTATACAGATATAAATATACAGACATATATATAATTTGTACAGGACACACACACACTATACAGATATAAATATACAGACATATATATAATTTGTACAGGACACACACACTATACAGATATAAATATACAGACATATATATAATTTGTACAGGACACACATACACTATACAGATATAAATATACAGACATATATATAATTTGTACAGGACACACATACACTATACAGATATAAATATACAGACATATATATAATTTGTACAGGACACACACACACTATACAGATATAAATATACAGACATATATATAATTTGTACAGGACACACACACACTATACAGATATAAATATACAGACATATATATAATTTGTACAGGACACACACACACTATACAGATATAAATATACAGACATATATATAATTTGTACAGGACACACATACACTATACAGATATAAATATACAGACATATATATAATTTGTACAGGACACACACACACTATACAGATATAAATATACAGACATATATATAATTTGTACAGGACACACATACACTATACAGATATAAATATACAGACATATATATAATTTGTACAGGACACACATACACTATACAGATATAAATATACAGACATATATATAATTTGTACAGGACACACACACACTATACAGATATAAATATACAGACATATATATAATTTGTACAGGACACACACACACTATACAGATATAAATATACAGACATATATATAATTTGTACAGGACACACACACACTATACAGATATAAATATACAGACATATATATAATTTGTACAGGACACACATACACTATACAGATATAAATATACAGACATATATATAATTTGTACAGGACACACATACACTATACAGATATAAATATACAGACATATATATAATTTGTACAGGACACACATACACTATACAGATATAAATATACAGACATATATATAATTTGTACAGGACACACACACACTATACAGATATAAATATACAGACATATATATAATTTGTACAGGACACACACACACTATACAGATATAAATATACAGACATATATATAATTTGTACAGGACACACACACACTATACAGATATAAATATACAGACATATATATAATTTGTACAGGACACACACACACTATACAGATATAAATATACAGACATATATATAATTTGTACAGGACACACACACACTATACAGATATAAATATACAGACATATATATAATTTGTACAGGACACACACACACTATACAGATATAAATATACAGACATATATATAATTTGTACAGGACACACATACACTATACAGATATAAATATACAGACATATATATAATTTGTACAGGACACACACACACTATACAGATATAAATATACAGACATATATATAATTTGTACAGGACACACACACACTATACAGATATAAATATACAGACATATATATAATTTGTACAGGACACACATACACTATACAGATATAAATATACAGACATATATATAATTTGTACAGGACACACACACTATACAGATATAAATATACAGACATATATATAATTTGTACAGGACACACACACACTATACAGATATAAATATACAGACATATATATAATTTGTACAGGACACACACACACTATACAGATATAAATATACAGACATATATATAATTTGTACAGGACACACACACACTATACAGATATAAATATACAGACATATATATAATTTGTACAGGACACACACACACTATACAGATATAAATATACAGACATATATATAATTTGTACAGGACACACACACACTATACAGATATAAATATACAGACATATATATAATTTGTACAGGACACACACACTATACAGATATAAATATACAGACATATATATAATTTGTACAGGACACACACACACTATACAGATATAAATATACAGACATATATATAATTTGTACAGGACACACACACTATACAGATATAAATATACAGACATATATATAATTTGTACAGGACACACACACACTATACAGATATAAATATACAGACATATATATAATTTGTACAGGACACACACACACTATACAGATATAAATATACAGACATATATATAATTTGTACAGGACACACACACACTATACAGATATAAATATACAGACATATATATAATTTGTACAGGACACACACACACTATACAGATATAAATATACAGACATATATATAATTTGTACAGGACACACACACACTATACAGATATAAATATACAGACATATATATAATTTGTACAGGACACACACACACTATACAGATATAAATATACAGACATATATATAATTTGTACAGGACACACACACACTATACAGATATAAATATACAGACATATATATAATTTGTACAGGACACACATACACTATACAGATATAAATATACAGACATATATATAATTTGTACAGGACACACATACACTATACAGATATAAATATACAGACATATATATAATTTGTACAGGACACACACACACTATACAGATATAAATATACAGACATATATATAATTTGTACAGGACACACATACACTATACAGATATAAATATACAGACATATATATAATTTGTACAGGACACACACACACTATACAGATATAAATATACAGACATATATATAATTTGTACAGGACACACACACTATACAGATATAAATATACAGACATATATATAATTTGTACAGGACACACACACACTATACAGATATAAATATACAGACATATATATAATTTGTACAGGACACACATACACTATACAGATATAAATATACAGACATATATATAATTTGTACAGGACACACACACACTATACAGATATAAATATACAGACATATATATAATTTGTACAGGACACACACACACTATACAGATATAAATATACAGACATATATATAATTTGTACAGGACACACACACACTATACAGATATAAATATACAGACATATATATAATTTGTACAGGACACACACACACTATACAGATATAAATATACAGACATATATATAATTTGTACAGGACACACACACACTATACAGATATAAATATACAGACATATATATAATTTGTACAGGACACACACACTATACAGATATAAATATACAGACATATATATAATTTGTACAGGACACACATACACTATACAGATATAAATATACAGACATATATATAATTTGTACAGGACACACACACACTATACAGATATAAATATACAGACATATATATAATTTGTACAGGACACACATACACTATACAGATATAAATATACAGACATATATATAATTTGTACAGGACACACACACTATACAGATATAAATATACAGACATATATATAATTTGTACAGGACACACATACACTATACAGATATAAATATACAGACATATATATAATTTGTACAGGACACACACACACTATACAGATATAAATATACAGACATATATATAATTTGTACAGGACACACACACACTATACAGATATAAATATACAGACATATATATAATTTGTACAGGACACACACACACTATACAGATATAAATATACAGACATATATATAATTTGTACAGGACACACACACACTATACAGATATAAATATACAGACATATATATAATTTGTACAGGACACACACACACTATACAGATATAAATATACAGACATATATATAATTTGTACAGGACACACATACACTATACAGATATAAATATACAGACATATATATAATTTGTACAGGACACACATACACTATACAGATATAAATATACAGACATATATATAATTTGTACAGGACACACACACACTATACAGATATAAATATACAGACATATATATAATTTGTACAGGACACACACACTATACAGATATAAATATACAGACATATATATAATTTGTACAGGACACACATACACTATACAGATATAAATATACAGACATATATATAATTTGTACAGGACACACACACACTATACAGATATAAATATACAGACATATATATAATTTGTACAGGACACACATACACTATACAGATATAAATATACAGACATATATATAATTTGTACAGGACACACACACACTATACAGATATAAATATACAGACATATATATAATTTGTACAGGACACACACACACTATACAGATATAAATATACAGACATATATATAATTTGTACAGGACACACACACACTATACAGATATAAATATACAGACATATATATAATTTGTACAGGACACACACACTATACAGATATAAATATACAGACATATATATAATTTGTACAGGACACACATACACTATACAGATATAAATATACAGACATATATATAATTTGTACAGGACACACACACTATACAGATATAAATATACAGACATATATATAATTTGTACAGGACACACATACACTATACAGATATAAATATACAGACATATATATAATTTGTACAGGACACACACACACTATACAGATATAAATATACAGACATATATATAATTTGTACAGGACACACATACACTATACAGATATAAATATACAGACATATATATAATTTGTACAGGACACACACACTATACAGATATAAATATACAGACATATATATAATTTGTACAGGACACACACACACTATACAGATATAAATATACAGACATATATATAATTTGTACAGGACACACATACACTATACAGATATAAATATACAGACATATATATAATTTGTACAGGACACACACACTATACAGATATAAATATACAGACATATATATAATTTGTACAGGACACACACACTATACAGATATAAATATACAGACATATATATAATTTGTACAGGACACACACACTATACAGATATAAATATACAGACATATATATAATTTGTACAGGACACACATACACTATACAGATATAAATATACAGACATATATATAATTTGTACAGGACACACACACTATACAGATATAAATATACAGACATATATATAATTTGTACAGGACACACACACACTATACAGATATAAATATACAGACATATATATAATTTGTACAGGACACACACACACTATACAGATATAAATATACAGACATATATATAATTTGTACAGGACACACACACTATACAGATATAAATATACAGACATATATATAATTTGTACAGGACACACATACACTATACAGATATAAATATACAGACATATATATAATTTGTACAGGACACACACACTATACAGATATAAATATACAGACATATATATAATTTGTACAGGACACACATACACTATACAGATATAAATATATATATATAATTTGTACAGGACACACATACACTATACAGATATAAATATACAGACATATATATAATTTGTACAGGACACACATACACTATACAGATATAAATATACAGACATATATATAATTTGTACAGGACACACACACACTATACAGATATAAATATACAGACATATATATAATTTGTACAGGACACACATACACTATACAGATATAAATATACAGACATATATATAATTTGTACAGGACACACATACACTATACAGATATAAATATACAGACATATATATAATTTGTACAGGACACACATACACTATACAGATATAAATATACAGACATATATATAATTTGTACAGGACACACACACACTATACAGATATAAATATACAGACATATATATAATTTGTACAGGACACACATACACTATACAGATATAAATATACAGACATATATATAATTTGTACAGGACACACACACACTATACAGATATAAATATACAGACATATATATAATTTGTACAGGACACACATACACTATACAGATATAAATATACAGACATATATATAATTTGTACAGGACACACACACACTATACAGATATAAATATACAGACATATATATAATTTGTACAGGACACACACACACTATACAGATATAAATATACAGACATATATATAATTTGTACAGGACACACACACTATACAGATATAAATATACAGACATATATATAATTTGTACAGGACACACACACACTATACAGATATAAATATACAGACATATATATAATTTGTACAGGACACACACACACTATACAGATATAAATATACAGACATATATATAATTTGTACAGGACACACATACACTATACAGATATAAATATACAGACATATATATAATTTGTACAGGACACACATACACTATACAGATATAAATATACAGACATATATATAATTTGTACAGGACACACACACACTATACAGATATAAATATACAGACATATATATAATTTGTACAGGACACACACACACTATACAGATATAAATATACAGACATATATATAATTTGTACAGGACACACACACACTATACAGATATAAATATACAGACATATATATAATTTGTACAGGACACACACACTATACAGATATAAATATACAGACATATATATAATTTGTACAGGACACACATACACTATACAGATATAAATATACAGACATATATATAATTTGTACAGGACACACATACACTATACAGATATAAATATACAGACATATATATAATTTGTACAGGACACACATACACTATACAGATATAAATATACAGACATATATATAATTTGTACAGGACACACACACTATACAGATATAAATATACAGACATATATATAATTTGTACAGGACACACACACTATACAGATATAAATATACAGACATATATATAATTTGTACAGGACACACACACACTATACAGATATAAATATACAGACATATATATAATTTGTACAGGACACACATACACTATACAGATATAAATATACAGACATATATATAATTTGTACAGGACACACATACACTATACAGATATAAATATACAGACATATATATAATTTGTACAGGACACACACACACTATACAGATATAAATATACAGACATATATATAATTTGTACAGGACACACACACTATACAGATATAAATATACAGACATATATATAATTTGTACAGGACACACACACACTATACAGATATAAATATACAGACATATATATAATTTGTACAGGACACACATACACTATACAGATATAAATATACAGACATATATATAATTTGTACAGGACACACACACTATACAGATATAAATATACAGACATATATATAATTTGTACAGGACACACATACACTATACAGATATAAATATACAGACATATATATAATTTGTACAGGACACACACACACTATACAGATATAAATATACAGACATATATATAATTTGTACAGGACACACATACACTATACAGATATAAATATACAGACATATATATAATTTGTACAGGACACACACACTATACAGATATAAATATACAGACATATATATAATTTGTACAGGACACACATACACTATACAGATATAAATATACAGACATATATATAATTTGTACAGGACACACACACACTATACAGATATAAATATACAGACATATATATAATTTGTACAGGACACACACACACTATACAGATATAAATATACAGACATATATATAATTTGTACAGGACACACATACACTATACAGATATAAATATACAGACATATATATAATTTGTACAGGACACACACACACTATACAGATATAAATATACAGACATATATATAATTTGTACAGGACACACACACACTATACAGATATAAATATACAGACATATATATAATTTGTACAGGACACACATACACTATACAGATATAAATATACAGACATATATATAATTTGTACAGGACACACACACTATACAGATATAAATATACAGACATATATATAATTTGTACAGGACACACATACACTATACAGATATAAATATACAGACATATATATAATTTGTACAGGACACACACACACTATACAGATATAAATATACAGACATATATATAATTTGTACAGGACACACATACACTATACAGATATAAATATACAGACATATATATAATTTGTACAGGACACACACACACTATACAGATATAAATATACAGACATATATATAATTTGTACAGGACACACACACACTATACAGATATAAATATACAGACATATATATAATTTGTACAGGACACACATACACTATACAGATATAAATATACAGACATATATATAATTTGTACAGGACACACACACTATACAGATATAAATATACAGACATATATATAATTTGTACAGGACACACATACACTATACAGATATAAATATACAGACATATATATAATTTGTACAGGACACACACACACTATACAGATATAAATATACAGACATATATATAATTTGTACAGGACACACATACACTATACAGATATAAATATACAGACATATATATAATTTGTACAGGACACACACACACTATACAGATATAAATATACAGACATATATATAATTTGTACAGGACACACATACACTATACAGATATAAATATACAGACATATATATAATTTGTACAGGACACACACACTATACAGATATAAATATACAGACATATATATAATTTGTACAGGACACACATACACTATACAGATATAAATATACAGACATATATATAATTTGTACAGGACACACACACACTATACAGATATAAATATACAGACATATATATAATTTGTACAGGACACACACACTATACAGATATAAATATACAGACATATATATAATTTGTACAGGACACACATACACTATACAGATATAAATATACAGACATATATATAATTTGTACAGGACACACACACACTATACAGATATAAATATACAGACATATATATAATTTGTACAGGACACACACACACTATACAGATATAAATATACAGACATATATATAATTTGTACAGGACACACACACACTATACAGATATAAATATACAGACATATATATAATTTGTACAGGACACACACACACTATACAGATATAAATATACAGACATATATATAATTTGTACAGGACACACATACACTATACAGATATAAATATACAGACATATATATAATTTGTACAGGACACACACACACTATACAGATATAAATATACAGACATATATATAATTTGTACAGGACACACACACACTATACAGATATAAATATACAGACATATATATAATTTGTACAGGACACACACACACTATACAGATATAAATATACAGACATATATATAATTTGTACAGGACACACATACACTATACAGATATAAATATACAGACATATATATAATTTGTACAGGACACACACACACTATACAGATATAAATATACAGACATATATATAATTTGTACAGGACACACACACTATACAGATATAAATATACAGACATATATATAATTTGTACAGGACACACATACACTATACAGATATAAATATACAGACATATATATAATTTGTACAGGACACACACACACTATACAGATATAAATATACAGACATATATATAATTTGTACAGGACACACACACACTATACAGATATAAATATACAGACATATATATAATTTGTACAGGACACACATACACTATACAGATATAAATATACAGACATATATATAATTTGTACAGGACACACACACACTATACAGATATAAATATACAGACATATATATAATTTGTACAGGACACACACACACTATACAGATATAAATATACAGACATATATATAATTTGTACAGGACACACACACACTATACAGATATAAATATACAGACATATATATAATTTGTACAGGACACACATACACTATACAGATATAAATATACAGACATATATATAATTTGTACAGGACACACATACACTATACAGATATAAATATACAGACATATATATAATTTGTACAGGACACACACACACTATACAGATATAAATATACAGACATATATATAATTTGTACAGGACACACACACACTATACAGATATAAATATACAGACATATATATAATTTGTACAGGACACACACACACTATACAGATATAAATATACAGACATATATATAATTTGTACAGGACACACATACACTATACAGATATAAATATACAGACATATATATAATTTGTACAGGACACACATACACTATACAGATATAAATATACAGACATATATATAATTTGTACAGGACACACATACACTATACAGATATAAATATACAGACATATATATAATTTGTACAGGACACACACACACTATACAGATATAAATATACAGACATATATATAATTTGTACAGGACACACATACACTATACAGATATAAATATACAGACATATATATAATTTGTACAGGACACACACACTATACAGATATAAATATACAGACATATATATAATTTGTACAGGACACACACACACTATACAGATATAAATATACAGACATATATATAATTTGTACAGGACACACACACACTATACAGATATAAATATACAGACATATATATAATTTGTACAGGACACACACACACTATACAGATATAAATATACAGACATATATATAATTTGTACAGGACACACACACACTATACAGATATAAATATACAGACATATATATAATTTGTACAGGACACACACACTATACAGATATAAATATACAGACATATATATAATTTGTACAGGACACACACACACTATACAGATATAAATATACAGACATATATATAATTTGTACAGGACACACATACACTATACAGATATAAATATACAGACATATATATAATTTGTACAGGACACACACACACTATACAGATATAAATATACAGACATATATATAATTTGTACAGGACACACATACACTATACAGATATAAATATACAGACATATATATAATTTGTACAGGACACACACACACTATACAGATATAAATATACAGACATATATATAATTTGTACAGGACACACATACACTATACAGATATAAATATACAGACATATATATAATTTGTACAGGACACACATACACTATACAGATATAAATATACAGACATATATATAATTTGTACAGGACACACACACACTATACAGATATAAATATACAGACATATATATAATTTGTACAGGACACACACACACTATACAGATATAAATATACAGACATATATATAATTTGTACAGGACACACACACACTATACAGATATAAATATACAGACATATATATAATTTGTACAGGACACACATACACTATACAGATATAAATATACAGACATATATATAATTTGTACAGGACACACACACACTATACAGATATAAATATACAGACATATATATAATTTGTACAGGACACACACACACTATACAGATATAAATATACAGACATATATATAATTTGTACAGGACACACACACACTATACAGATATAAATATACAGACATATATATAATTTGTACAGGACACACACACTATACAGATATAAATATACAGACATATATATAATTTGTACAGGACACACATACACTATACAGATATAAATATACAGACATATATATAATTTGTACAGGACACACATACACTATACAGATATAAATATACAGACATATATATAATTTGTACAGGACACACACACACTATACAGATATAAATATACAGACATATATATAATTTGTACAGGACACACACACACTATACAGATATAAATATACAGACATATATATAATTTGTACAGGACACACACACACTATACAGATATAAATATACAGACATATATATAATTTGTACAGGACACACACACACTATACAGATATAAATATACAGACATATATATAATTTGTACAGGACACACACACACTATACAGATATAAATATACAGACATATATATAATTTGTACAGGACACACATACACTATACAGATATAAATATACAGACATATATATAATTTGTACAGGACACACATACACTATACAGATATAAATATACAGACATATATATAATTTGTACAGGACACACACACACTATACAGATATAAATATACAGACATATATATAATTTGTACAGGACACACACACACTATACAGATATAAATATACAGACATATATATAATTTGTACAGGACACACATACACTATACAGATATAAATATACAGACATATATATAATTTGTACAGGACACACATACACTATACAGATATAAATATACAGACATATATATAATTTGTACAGGACACACACACACTATACAGATATAAATATACAGACATATATATAATTTGTACAGGACACACACACACTATACAGATATAAATATACAGACATATATATAATTTGTACAGGACACACACACACTATACAGATATAAATATACAGACATATATATAATTTGTACAGGACACACATACACTATACAGATATAAATATACAGACATATATATAATTTGTACAGGACACACATACACTATACAGATATAAATATACAGACATATATATAATTTGTACAGGACACACACACACTATACAGATATAAATATACAGACATATATATAATTTGTACAGGACACACATACACTATACAGATATAAATATACAGACATATATATAATTTGTACAGGACACACACACTATACAGATATAAATATACAGACATATATATAATTTGTACAGGACACACACACTATACAGATATAAATATACAGACATATATATAATTTGTACAGGACACACACACACTATACAGATATAAATATACAGACATATATATAATTTGTACAGGACACACATACACTATACAGATATAAATATACAGACATATATATAATTTGTACAGGACACACATACACTATACAGATATAAATATACAGACATATATATAATTTGTACAGGACACACACACACTATACAGATATAAATATACAGACATATATATAATTTGTACAGGACACACACACACTATACAGATATAAATATACAGACATATATATAATTTGTACAGGACACACACACACTATACAGATATAAATATACAGACATATATATAATTTGTACAGGACACACATACACTATACAGATATAAATATACAGACATATATATAATTTGTACAGGACACACATACACTATACAGATATAAATATACAGACATATATATAATTTGTACAGGACACACACACACTATACAGATATAAATATACAGACATATATATAATTTGTACAGGACACACACACTATACAGATATAAATATACAGACATATATATAATTTGTACAGGACACACACACACTATACAGATATAAATATACAGACATATATATAATTTGTACAGGACACACACACACTATACAGATATAAATATACAGACATATATATAATTTGTACAGGACACACACACACTATACAGATATAAATATACAGACATATATATAATTTGTACAGGACACACACACACTATACAGATATAAATATACAGACATATATATAATTTGTACAGGACACACACACACTATACAGATATAAATATACAGACATATATATAATTTGTACAGGACACACATACACTATACAGATATAAATATACAGACATATATATAATTTGTACAGGACACACATACACTATACAGATATAAATATACAGACATATATATAATTTGTACAGGACACACATACACTATACAGATATAAATATACAGACATATATATAATTTGTACAGGACACACACACACTATACAGATATAAATATACAGACATATATATAATTTGTACAGGACACACATACACTATACAGATATAAATATACAGACATATATATAATTTGTACAGGACACACACACACTATACAGATATAAATATACAGACATATATATAATTTGTACAGGACACACATACACTATACAGATATAAATATACAGACATATATATAATTTGTACAGGACACACACACACTATACAGATATAAATATACAGACATATATATAATTTGTACAGGACACACACACACTATACAGATATAAATATACAGACATATATATAATTTGTACAGGACACACATACACTATACAGATATAAATATACAGACATATATATAATTTGTACAGGACACACACACTATACAGATATAAATATACAGACATATATATAATTTGTACAGGACACACACACTATACAGATATAAATATACAGACATATATATAATTTGTACAGGACACACATACACTATACAGATATAAATATACAGACATATATATAATTTGTACAGGACACACACACACTATACAGATATAAATATACAGACATATATATAATTTGTACAGGACACACACACACTATACAGATATAAATATACAGACATATATATAATTTGTACAGGACACACACACTATACAGATATAAATATACAGACATATATATAATTTGTACAGGACACACATACACTATACAGATATAAATATACAGACATATATATAATTTGTACAGGACACACACACACTATACAGATATAAATATACAGACATATATATAATTTGTACAGGACACACACACACTATACAGATATAAATATACAGACATATATATAATTTGTACAGGACACACACACACTATACAGATATAAATATACAGACATATATATAATTTGTACAGGACACACATACACTATACAGATATAAATATACAGACATATATATAATTTGTACAGGACACACACACACTATACAGATATAAATATACAGACATATATATAATTTGTACAGGACACACATACACTATACAGATATAAATATACAGACATATATATAATTTGTACAGGACACACATACACTATACAGATATAAATATACAGACATATATATAATTTGTACAGGACACACATACACTATACAGATATAAATATACAGACATATATATAATTTGTACAGGACACACACACACTATACAGATATAAATATACAGACATATATATAATTTGTACAGGACACACATACACTATACAGATATAAATATACAGACATATATATAATTTGTACAGGACACACACACACTATACAGATATAAATATACAGACATATATATAATTTGTACAGGACACACATACACTATACAGATATAAATATACAGACATATATATAATTTGTACAGGACACACATACACTATACAGATATAAATATACAGACATATATATAATTTGTACAGGACACACACACTATACAGATATAAATATACAGACATATATATAATTTGTACAGGACACACACACTATACAGATATAAATATACAGACATATATATAATTTGTACAGGACACACACACACTATACAGATATAAATATACAGACATATATATAATTTGTACAGGACACACACACACTATACAGATATAAATATACAGACATATATATAATTTGTACAGGACACACATACACTATACAGATATAAATATACAGACATATATATAATTTGTACAGGACACACACACACTATACAGATATAAATATACAGACATATATATAATTTGTACAGGACACACACACACTATACAGATATAAATATACAGACATATATATAATTTGTACAGGACACACACACACTATACAGATATAAATATACAGACATATATATAATTTGTACAGGACACACATACACTATACAGATATAAATATACAGACATATATATAATTTGTACAGGACACACATACACTATACAGATATAAATATACAGACATATATATAATTTGTACAGGACACACATACACTATACAGATATAAATATACAGACATATATATAATTTGTACAGGACACACACACACTATACAGATATAAATATACAGACATATATATAATTTGTACAGGACACACATACACTATACAGATATAAATATACAGACATATATATAATTTGTACAGGACACACACACACTATACAGATATAAATATACAGACATATATATAATTTGTACAGGACACACATACACTATACAGATATAAATATACAGAC
Source organism: Carcharodon carcharias (assembly GCF_017639515.1). Lineage (NCBI taxonomy): Eukaryota > Metazoa > Chordata > Chondrichthyes > Lamniformes > Lamnidae > Carcharodon > Carcharodon carcharias. The sequence continues at coordinate 1,940,436 of NC_054488.1, read as the reverse complement.
ATATATATAATTTGTACAGGACACACATACACTATACAGATATAAATATACAGACATATATATAATTTGTACAGGACACACACACACTATACAGATATAAATATACAGACATATATATAATTTGTACAGGACACACACACACTATACAGATATAAATATACAGACATATATATAATTTGTACAGGACACACACACACTATACAGATATAAATATACAGACATATATATAATTTGTACAGGACACACATACACTATACAGATATAAATATACAGACATATATATAATTTGTACAGGACACACATACACTATACAGATATAAATATACAGACATATATATAATTTGTACAGGACACACACACACTATACAGATATAAATATACAGACATATATATAATTTGTACAGGACACACACACACTATACAGATATAAATATACAGACATATATATAATTTGTACAGGACACACACACACTATACAGATATAAATATACAGACATATATATAATTTGTACAGGACACACATACACTATACAGATATAAATATACAGACATATATATAATTTGTACAGGACACACACACTATACAGATATAAATATACAGACATATATATAATTTGTACAGGACACACATACACTATACAGATATAAATATACAGACATATATATAATTTGTACAGGACACACACACACTATACAGATATAAATATACAGACATATATATAATTTGTACAGGACACACATACACTATACAGATATAAATATAGACATATATATAATTTGTACAGGACACACATACACTATACAGATATAAATATACAGACATATATATAATTTGTACAGGACACACATACACTATACAGATATAAATATACAGACATATATATAATTTGTACAGGACACACACACACTATACAGATATAAATATACAGACATATATATAATTTGTACAGGACACACATACACTATACAGATATAAATATACAGACATATATATAATTTGTACAGGACACACATACACTATACAGATATAAATATACAGACATATATATAATTTGTACAGGACACACACACACTATACAGATATAAATATACAGACATATATATAATTTGTACAGGACACACACACTATACAGATATAAATATACAGACATATATATAATTTGTACAGGACACACACACACTATACAGATATAAATATACAGACATATATATAATTTGTACAGGACACACATACACTATACAGATATAAATATAGAGACATATATATAATTTGTACAGGACACACACACACTATACAGATATAAATATACAGACATATATATAATTTGTACAGGACACACATACACTATACAGATATAAATATACAGACATATATATAATTTGTACAGGACACACATACACTATACAGATATAAATATACAGACATATATATAATTTGTACAGGACACACACACACTATACAGATATAAATATACAGACATATATATAATTTGTACAGGACACACACACACTATACAGATATAAATATACAGACATATATATAATTTGTACAGGACACACATACACTATACAGATATAAATATACAGACATATATATAATTTGTACAGGACACACATACACTATACAGATATAAATATACAGACATATATATAATTTGTACAGGACACACACACACTATACAGATATAAATATACAGACATATATATAATTTGTACAGGACACACATACACTATACAGATATAAATATACAGACATATATATAATTTGTACAGGACACACACACACTATACAGATATAAATATACAGACATATATATAATTTGTACAGGACACACACACTATACAGATATAAATATACAGACATATATATAATTTGTACAGGACACACACACTATACAGATATAAATATACAGACATATATATAATTTGTACAGGACACACACACACTATACAGATATAAATATACAGACATATATATAATTTGTACAGGACACACACACTATACAGATATAAATATACAGACATATATATAATTTGTACAGGACACACACACACTATACAGATATAAATATACAGACATATATATAATTTGTACAGGACACACATACACTATACAGATATAAATATACAGACATATATATAATTTGTACAGGACACACACACACTATACAGATATAAATATACAGACATATATATAATTTGTACAGGACACACACACACTATACAGATATAAATATACAGACATATATATAATTTGTACAGGACACACACACTATACAGATATAAATATACAGACATATATATAATTTGTACAGGACACACACACTATACAGATATAAATATACAGACATATATATAATTTGTACAGGACACACACACACTATACAGATATAAATATACAGACATATATATAATTTGTACAGGACACACACACACTATACAGATATAAATATACAGACATATATATAATTTGTACAGGACACACACACACTATACAGATATAAATATACAGACATATATATAATTTGTACAGGACACACATACACTATACAGATATAAATATACAGACATATATATAATTTGTACAGGACACACACACACTATACAGATATAAATATACAGACATATATATAATTTGTACAGGACACACATACACTATACAGATATAAATATACAGACATATATATAATTTGTACAGGACACACACACTATACAGATATAAATATACAGACATATATATAATTTGTACAGGACACACATACACTATACAGATATAAATATACAGACATATATATAATTTGTACAGGACACACACACTATACAGATATAAATATACAGACATATATATAATTTGTACAGGACACACATACACTATACAGATATAAATATACAGACATATATATAATTTGTACAGGACACACACACACTATACAGATATAAATATACAGACATATATATAATTTGTACAGGACACACACACACTATACAGATATAAATATACAGACATATATATAATTTGTACAGGACACACATACACTATACAGATATAAATATACAGACATATATATAATTTGTACAGGACACACATACACTATACAGATATAAATATACAGACATATATATAATTTGTACAGGACACACACACACTATACAGATATAAATATACAGACATATATATAATTTGTACAGGACACACATACACTATACAGATATAAATATACAGACATATATATAATTTGTACAGGACACACACACACTATACAGATATAAATATACAGACATATATATAATTTGTACAGGACACACATACACTATACAGATATAAATATACAGACATATATATAATTTGTACAGGACACACACACACTATACAGATATAAATATACAGACATATATATAATTTGTACAGGACACACACACACTATACAGATATAAATATACAGACATATATATAATTTGTACAGGACACACACACACTATACAGATATAAATATACAGACATATATATAATTTGTACAGGACACACATACACTATACAGATATAAATATACAGACATATATATAATTTGTACAGGACACACACACACTATACAGATATAAATATACAGACATATATATAATTTGTACAGGACACACACACACTATACAGATATAAATATACAGACATATATATAATTTGTACAGGACACACATACACTATACAGATATAAATATACAGACATATATATAATTTGTACAGGACACACATACACTATACAGATATAAATATACAGACATATATATAATTTGTACAGGACACACACACACTATACAGATATAAATATACAGACATATATATAATTTGTACAGGACACACACACTATACAGATATAAATATAGATACATATATATAATTTGTACAGGACACACATACACTATACAGATATAAATATAGAGACATATATATAATTTGTACAGGACACACACACTATACAGATATAAATATACAGACATATATATAATTTGTACAGGACACACATACACTATACAGATATAAATATACAGACATATATATAATTTGTACAGGACACACACCCTATACAGATATCAATATACAGACATATATATAATTTGTACAGGACACACACATACACTATACAGATATAAATATACAGACATATATATAATTTGTACAGGACACACACACACTATACAGATATACATATACAGACATATATATAATTTGTACAGGACACACACACACTATACAGATATAAATATACAGACATATATATAATTTGTACAGGACACACATACACTATACAGATATAAATATAGAGACATATATATAATTTGTACAGGACACACATACACTATACAGATATAAATATACAGACATATATATAATTTGTACAGGACACACACACACTATACAGATATAAATATAGAGACATATATATAATTTGTACAGGACACACATACACTATACAGATATAAATATACAGACATATATATAATTTGTACAGGACACACATACACTATACAGATATAAATATGCGGACATATATATAATTTGTACAGGACACACATACACTATACAGATATAAATATACAGACATATATATAATTTGTACAGGACACACACACACTATACAGATATAAATATACACATATATATATAATTTGTACAGGACACACACACACTATACAGATATAAATATACAGACATATATATAATTTGTACAGGACACACACACACTATACAGATATAAATATAGAGACATATATATAATTTGTACAGGACACACATACACTATACAGATATAAATATACAGACATATATATAATTTGTACAGGACACACACACACTATACAGATATAAATATACACACATATATATAATTTGTACAGGACACACACACTATACAGATATAAATATACAGACATATATATAATTTGTACAGGACACACACACACTATACAGATATAAATATACAGACATATATATAATTTGTACAGGACACACATACACTATACAGATATAAATATACAGACATATATATAATTTGTACAGGACACACACACTATACAGATATAAATATACAGACATATATATAATTTGTACAGGACACACACACACTATACAGATATAAATATACAGACATATATATAATTTGTACAGGACACACATACACTATACAGATATAAATATACAGACATATATATAATTTGTACAGGACACACATACACTATACAGATATAAATATACAGACATATATATAATTTGTACAGGACACACACACACTATACAGATATAAATATACAGACATATATATAATTTGTACAGGACACACACACACTATACAGATATAAATATACAGACATATATATAATTTGTACAGGACACACACACACTATACAGATATAAATATAGAGACATATATATAATTTGTACAGGACACACACACACTATACAGATATAAATATACAGACATATATATAATTTGTACAGGACACACATACACTATACAGATATAAATATACAGACATATATATAATTTGTACAGGACACACACACACTATACAGATATAAATATACAGACATATATATAATTTGTACAGGACACACACACACTATACAGATATAAATATACAGACATATATATAATTTGTACAGGACACACATACACTATACAGATATAAATATACAGACATATATATAATTTGTACAGGACACACACATACACTATACAGATATAAATATACAGACATATACATAATTTGTACAGGACACACATACACTATACAGATATAAATATACAGACATATATATAATTTGTACAGGACACACATACACTACACAGATATAAATATGGAGACATATATATAATTTGTACAGGACACACACACACTATACAGATATAAATATACAGACATATCTATAATTTGTACAGGACACAGACACTATGCACATATAAATATACAGACATATATATAATTTGTACAGGACACACACACTATACAGATATAAATATAGAGACATATCTATAATTTGTAAAGGACACGCAGACACTATACAGATATAAATATAGAGACATATATATAATTTGTACAGGACACACATACACTATACAGATATAAATATAGAGACATATATATAATTTGTACAGGACACACACACACTATACAGATATAAATATACAGACATATATATAATTTGTACAGGACACACACATAATATACAGATATAAATATACAGACATATATATAATTTGTACAGGACACACATACTATGCACATATAAATATACAGACATATATATAATTTGTACAGGACACACATACACTATAAAGATATAAATATACAGACATTTTCATAATTTGTACAGGACACACACACACTATACAGATATAAATATACACACATATATATAATTTGTACAGGACACACACACTATACAGATATAAATATTGAGACATATATATAATTTGTACAGGACACACACACACTATACAGATATAAATATACAGACATATATATAATTTGTACAGGACACACACCCTATACAGATATAAATATACAGACATATATATAATTTGTACAGGACACACACACACTATACAGATATAAATATACAGACATATATATAATTTGTACAGGACACACACACTATACAGATATAAATATAGAGACATATATATAATTTGTACAGGACACACACACACTATACAGATATAAATATAGAGACATATATATAATTTGTACAGGACACACACACACTATACAGATATAAATATACAGACATATATATAATTTGTACAGGACACACACACACTATACAGATATAAATATACAGACATATATATAATTTGTACAGGACACACACACACTATACAGATATAAATATAGAGACATATATATAATTTGTACAGGACACACATACACTATACAGATATAAATATACACACATATATATAATTTGTACAGGACACACATACACTATACAGATATAAATAAGCGGGCATATATATAATTTGTATAGGACACACATACTCTATACAGATAAAAATATACAGACATATATATAATTTGTACAGGACACACACAGTATACAGATATAAATATAGATACATATATATAATTTGTACAGGACACACATACACTATACAGATATAAATATACAGACATATATATAATTTGTACAGGACACACACACTATACAGATATAAATATACAGACATATATATAATTTGTACAGGACACACACACACTATACAGATATAAATATACAGACATATATATAATTTGTACAGGACACACATACACTATACAGATATAAATATACAGACATATATATAATTTGTACAGGACACACATACACTATACAGATATAAATATACAGACATATATATAATTTGTACAGGACACACACACACTATACAGATATAAATATACAGACATATATATAATTTGTACAGGACACACATACACTATACAGATATAAATATACAGACATATATATAATTTGTACAGGACACACATACACTATACAGATATAAATATACAGACATATATATAATTTGTACAGGACACACATACACTATACAGATATAAATATACAGACATATATATAATTTGTACAGGACACACATACACTATACAGATATAAATATACAGACATATATATAATTTGTACAGGACACACATACACTATACAGATATAAATATACAGACATATATATAATTTGTACAGGACACACACACACTATACAGATATAAATATACAGACATATATATAATTTGTACAGGACACACATACACTATACAGATATAAATATACAGACATATATATAATTTGTACAGGACACACACACACTATACAGATATAAATATACAGACATATATATAATTTGTACAGGACACACATACACTATACAGATATAAATATACAGACATATATATAATTTGTACAGGACACACACACACTATACAGATATAAATATACAGACATATATATAATTTGTACAGGACACACACACACTATACAGATATAAATATACAGACATATATATAATTTGTACAGGACACACATACACTATACAGATATAAATATAGAGACATATATATAATTTGTACAGGACACACACACTATACAGATATAAATATACAGACATATATATGATTTGTACGGGACACACACACACTATACAGATATAAATATACAGACATATATATAATTTGTACAGGACACACATACACTATACAGATATAAATATACAGACATATATATAATTTGTACAGGACACACATACACTATAAAGATATAAATATACAGACATATATATAATTTGTACAGGACACACACACACTATACAGATATAAATATACAGACATATATATAATTTGTACAGGACACACACACACTATACAGATATAAATATACAGACATATATATAATTTGTACAGGACACACATACACTATACAGATATAATATAGAGACATATATATAATTTGTACAGGACACACACACTATACAGATATAAATATACACACATATATATAATTTGTACAGGACACACATACACTATACAGATATAAATATGCGGACATATATATAATTTGTACAGGACACACATACTCTATACAGATATAAATATACAGACATATATATAATTTGTACAGGACACACACACTATACAGATATAAATATACAGACATATATATAATTTGTACAGGACACACATACACTATACAGATATAAATATACAGACATATATATAATTTGTACAGGACACACATACACTATACAGATATAAATATACAGACATATATATAATTTGTACAGGACACACACACACTATACAGATATAAATATACAGACATATATATAATTTGTACAGGACACACACACACTATACAGATATAAATATACAGACATATATATAATTTGTACAGGACACACACACACTATACAGATATAAATATACAGACATATATATAATTTGTACAGGACACACACACTATACAGATATAAATATACAGACATATATATAATTTGTACAGGACACACACACACTATACAGATATAAATATACAGACATATATATAATTTGTACAGGACACACACACACTATACAGATATAAATATACAGACATATATATAATTTGTACAGGACACACACACACTATACAGATATAAATATACAGACATATATATAATTTGTACAGGACACACATACACTATACAGATATAAATATACAGACATATATATAATTTGTACAGGACACACATACACTATACAGATATAAATATACAGACATATATATAATTTGTACAGGACACACACACACTATACAGATATAAATATACAGACATATATATAATTTGTACAGGACACACACACACTATACAGATATAAATATACAGACATATATATAATTTGTACAGGACACACATACACTATACAGATATAAATATACAGACATATATATAATTTGTACAGGACACACACACACTATACAGATATAAATATACAGACATATATATAATTTGTACAGGACACACATACACTATACAGATATAAATATACAGACATATATATAATTTGTACAGGACACACATACACTATACAGATATAAATATACAGACATATATATAATTTGTACAGGACACACACACACTATACAGATATAAATATACAGACATATATATAATTTGTACAGGACACACACACACTATACAGATATAAATATACAGACATATATATAATTTGTACAGGACACACATACACTATACAGATATAAATATACAGACATATATATAATTTGTACAGGACACACACACTATACAGATATAAATATAGACATATATATAATTTGTACAGGACACACATACACTATACAGATATAAATATGCAGACATATATATAATTTGTACAGGACACACATACACTATACAGATATAAATATACAGACATATATATAATTTGTACAGGACACACACACACTATACAGATATAAATATAGATACATATATATAATTTGTACAGGACACACACACACTACACAGATATAAATATAGAGACATATATATAATTTGTACAGGACACACACACACTATACAGATATAAATATACAGACATATATATAATTTGTACAGGACACACATACACTATACAGATATTAATATACAGACATATATATAATTTGTACAGGACACACACACACTATACAGATATAAATATACAGACATATATATAATTTGTACAGGACACACACACTATACAGATCAAAATATACACACATATATATAATTTGTACAGGACACACACACTATACAGATATAAATATACAGACATATATATAATTTGTACAGGACACACACACACTATACAGATATAAATATACACACATATATATAATTTGTACAGGACACACATACACTATAGAGATATAAATATAGAGACATATATATAATTTGTACAGGACACACACACACTATACAGATATAAATATACAGACATATATATAATTTGTACAGGACACACATACACTATACAGATATAAATATACAGACATATATATAATTTGTACAGGACACACACACACTATACAGATATAAATATACACACATATATATAATTTGTACAGGACACACATACACTATACAGATATAAATATACAGACATATATATAATTTGTACAGGACACACATACACTATACAGATATAAATATAGAGACATATATATAATTTGTACAGGACACACATACACTATACAGATATAAATATACAGACATATATATAATTTGTACAGGACACACACACTATACAGATATAAATATGGTGACATATATATAATTTGTACAGGACACACACACACTATACAGATATAAATATAAAGACATATATATAATTTGTACAGGACACACACACACTATACAGATATAAATATACAGACATATATATAATTTGTACAGGACACACATACACTATACAGATATAAATATACAGACATATATATAATTTGTACAGGACACACACACACTATACAGATATAAATATACAGACATATATATAATTTGTACAGGACACACATACACTATACAGATATAAATATACAGACATATATATAATTTGTACAGGACACACACACTATACAGATATAAATATACAGACATATATATAATTTGTACAGGACACACATACACTATACAGATATAAATATACAGACATATATATAATTTGTACAGGACACACACACACTATACAGATATAAATATACAGACATATATATAATTTGTACAGGACACACACACACTATACAGATATAAATATACAGACATATATATAATTTGTACAGGACACACACACACTATACAGATATAAATATACAGACATATATATAATTTGTACAGGACACACACACACTATACAGATATAAATATACAGACATATATATAATTTGTACAGGACACACACACACTATACAGATATAAATATACAGACATATATATAATTTGTACAGGACACACATACACTATACAGATATAAATATACAGACATATATATAATTTGTACAGGACACACATACACTATACAGATATAAATATACAGACATATATATAATTTGTACAGGACACACATACACTATACAGATATAAATATAGAGACATATATATAATTTGTACAGGACACACATACACTATACAGATATAAATATACAGACATATATATAATTTGTACAGGACACACATACACTATACAGATATAAATATACAGACATATATATAATTTGTACAGGACACACATACACTATACAGATATAAATATACAGACATATATATAATTTGTACAGGACACACACACACTATACAGATATAATATACAGACATATATATAATTTGTACAGGACACACACACACTATACAGATATAAATATACAGACATATATATAATTTGTGCAGGACACACATACATTATACAGATATAAATATACAGACATATATGTAATTTGTACAGGACACACATACACTATGCAGATATAAATATAGAGACATATATATAATTTGTACAGGACACACACACACTATACAGATATAAATATACAGACATATATATAATTTGTACAGGACACACATACACTATACAGATATAAATATACAGACATATATATAATTTGTACAGGACACACATACACTATACAGATATAAATATACAGACATATATATAATTTGTACAGGACACACACACTATACAGATATAAATATACAGACATATATATAATTTGTACAGGACACACACACACTATACAGATATAAATATACAGACATATATATAATTTGTACAGGACACACACACACTATACAGATATAAATATACAGACATATATATAATTTGTACAGGACACACGCACCATACAGATATAAATATACAGACATATATATAATTTGTACAGGACACACACACACTATACAGATATAAATGTACAGACACATATATAATTTGTACAGGACACACATACACTATACAGATATAAATATAAAGACATATATATAATTTGTACAGGACACACACACACTATACAGATATAAATATACACACATATATATAATTTGTACAGGACACACACACACTATACAGATATAAATATACAGACATATATATAATTTGTACAGGACACACACCCTATACAGATATCAATATACAGACATATATATAATTTGTACAGGACACACATACACTATACAGATATAAATATACAGACATATATATAATTTGTACAGGACACACACACACTATACAGATATAAATATACAGACATATATATAATTTGTACAGGACACACACACTATACAGATATAAATATACACACATATATATAATTTGTACAGGACACACATACACTATACAGATATAAATATAGATTCATATATATAATTTGTACAGGACACACATACACTATACAGATATAAATATACAGACATATATATAATTTGTACAGGACACACACATACACTATACAGATATAAATATACAGACATATATATAATTTGTACAGGACACACATACACTATACAGATATAAATATACAGACATATATATAATTTGTACAGGACACACACACTATACAGATATAAATATACACACATATATATAATTTGTACAGGACACACATACACTATACAGATATAAATATACAGACATATATATAATTTGTACAGGACACACACACACTATACAGATATAAATATAAAGACATATATATAATTTGTACAGGACACACACAAACTATACAGATATAAATATAGAGACATATATATAATTTGTACAGGACACACATACACTATACAGATATAAATATAGAGACATATATATAATTTGTACAGGACACACATACATTATACAGATCTAAATATACAGACATATATATAATTTGTACAGGACACACATACACTATACAGATATAAATATAGAGACATATATATAATTTGTACAGGACACACACACTATACAGATATAAATATACAGACATATATATAATTTGTACGGGACACACACACACTATACAGATATAAATATACAGACATATATATAATTTGTACAGGATACACATACACTATACAGATATAAATATACAGACATATATATAATTTGTACAGGACACACATACACTATACAGATATTAATATACAGACATATATATAATTTGTACAGGACACACATACACTATACAGATATAAATATACAGACATATATATAATTTGTACAGGACACACACACACTATACAGATATAAATATACAGACATATATATAATTTGTACAGTACACACACACACTATACAGATATAAATATAGAGACATATATATATTTGTACGGGACACACACACACTATACAGATATAAATATACAGACATATATATAATTTGTACAGGACACACACACACTATACAGATATAAATATACAGACATATATATAATTTGTACAGGACACACACACACTATACAGATATAAATATACAGACATATAAATAATTTGTACAGGACACACACACACTATACAGATATTAATATACATACATATATATAATTTGTACAGGACACACACACACTATACAGATATAAATATACACACATATATATAATTTGTACAGGACACACACACACTATACAGATATAAATATACAGACATATATATAATTTGTACAGGACACACATACACTATACAGATATAAATATACAGACATATATATAATTTGTACAGGACACACATACACTATACAGATATAAATATAGGGACATATATATAATTTGTACAGGACACACACACACTATACAGATATAAATATACAGACATATATATAATTTGTACAGGACACACATACACTATACAGATATAAATCTACAGACATATATAATTTGTACAGGACACACACACACTATACAGATATAAATATACAGACATATATATAATTTGTACAGGACACACATACACTATACAGATATAAATATACAGACATATATATAATTTGTACAGGACACACACACTATACAGATATAAATATACACACATATATAATTTGTACAGGACACACATACACTATACAGATATAAATATACAGACATATATATAATTTGTACAGGACACACACACACTATACAGATATAAATATACACACATATATATAATTTGTACAGGACACACACACTATACAGATATAAATATAGAGACATATATATAATTTGTACAGGACACACATACACTATACAGATATAATATACAGACATTATATAATTTGTACAGGACACACATACACTATACAGATATAAATATACAGACATATATATAATTTGTACAGGACACACACACTATACAGATATAAATATACAGACATATATATAATTTGTACAGGACACACATACACTATACAGATATAAATATACAGACATATATATAATTTGTACAGGACACACACACACTATACAGATATAAATATACAGACATATATATAATTTGTACAGGACACACACACACTATACAGATATAAATATACAGACATATATATAATTTGTACAGGACACACACCCTATACAGATATAAATATACAGACATATATATAATTTGTACAGGACACACATACACTATACAGATATAAATATAGAGACATATATATAATTTGTACAGGACTCACACACACTATACAGATATAAATATACAGACATATATATAATTTGTACAGGACACACATACATTATACAGATCTAAATATACAGACATATATATAATTTGTACAGGACACACACACACTATACAGATATAAATATACAGACATATATATAATTTGTACAGGACACACACAAACTATACAGATATAAATATACAGACATATATATAATTTGTTCAGGACACACATACACTATACAGATATAAATATACAGACATATATATAATTTGTACAGGACACACACACACTATACAGATATAAATATACAGACATATATATAATTTGTACAGGACACACATACACTATACAGATATAAATATACAGACATATATATAATTTGTACAGGACACACACACTATACAGATATAAATATACAGACATATATATAATTTGTACAGGACACACACACACTATACAGATATAAATATACAGACATATATATAATTTGTACAGGGACACACACACTATACAGATATAAATATACACATATATATAATTTGTACAGGACACACATACACTATACAGATATAAATATACAGACATATATATAATTTGTACAGGACACACATACACTATACAGATATAAATATAGGGACATATATATAATTTGTACAGGACACACATACACTATACAGATATAAATATACAGACATATATATAATTTGTACAGGACACACAAACTATACAGATATAAATATACAGACATGTATATAATTTGTACAGGACACAGACACTATGCACATATAAATATACAGACATATATATAATTTGTACAGGACACACATACACTATACAGATATAAATATACAGACATATATATAATTTGTACAGGACACACACACTATACAGATATAAATATACAGACATATATATAATTTGTACAGGACACACACACACTATACAGATATAAATATACAGACATATATATAATTTGTACAGGACACACATACACTATACAGATATAAATATACAGACATATATATAATTTGTACAGGACACACATACACTATACAGATATAAATATACAGACATATATATAATTTGTACAGGACACACATACACTATACAGATATAAATATACAGACATATATATAATTTGTACAGGACACACATACACTATACAGATATAAATATACAGACATATATATAATTTGTACAGGACACACACACACTATACAGATATAAATATACAGACATATATATAATTTGTACAGGACACACATACACTATACAGATATAAATATACAGACATATATATAATTTGTACAGGACACACATACACTATACAGATATAAATATACAGACATATATATAATTTGTACAGGACACACACACACTATACAGATATAAATATACAGACATATATATAATTTGTACAGGACACACACACACTATACAGATATAAATATACAGACATATATATCATTTGTACAGGACACACATACACTATACAGATATATATACAGACATATATATAATTTGTACAGGACACACATACACTATACAGATATAAATATACAGACATATATATAATTTGTACAGGACACACATACACTATACAGATATAAATATACAGACATATATATAATTTGTACAGGACACACATACACTATAAAGATATAAATATACAGACATATATATAATTTGTACAGGACACACACACACTATACAGATATAAATATACACACATATATATAATTTGTACAGGACACACACACACTACAGATATAAATATACAAACATATATATAATTTGTACAGGACACACACACACTATACAGATATAAATATACAGACATATATATAATTTGTACAGGACACACATACACTATACAGATATAAATATAGAGACATATATATAATTTGTACAGGACACACACACACTATACAGATATAAATATACACACATATATATAATTTGTACAGGACACACACACACTATACAGATATAAATATACAGACATATATATAATTTGTACAGGACACACACACACTATACAGATATAAATATACAGACATATATATAATTTGTACAGGACACACACATACACTATACAGATATAAATATACAGACATATATATAATTTGTACAGGACACACACACACTATACAGATATAAATATACAGACATATATATAATTTGTACAGGACACACACACACTATGCAGATATAAATATAGATACATATATATAATTTGTACAGGACACACATACACTATACAGATATAAATATACAGACATATATATAATTTGTACAAGACACACATACACTATACAGATATAAATATGCGGACATACATATAATTTGTACAGGACACACATACTCTATACAGATATAAATATACAGACATATATATAATTTGTACAGGACACACACACTATACAGATATAAATATACACACACATATATAATTTGTACAGGACACACATACACTATACAGATATAAATATAGATACATATATAATTTGTACAGGAAACACACACTATACAGATATAAATATACAGACATATATATAATTTGTACAGGACACACACACACTATACAGATATAAATATACACACATATATATAATTCGTACAGGACACACACACTATACAGATATAAATATACAGACATATATATAATTTGTACAGGACACACATACACTATACAGATATAAATATACACACATATATATAATTTGTACAGGACACACATACACTATACAGATATAAATATAGAGACATATATATAATTTGTACAGGACACACACACACTATACAGATATAAATATACAGACATATATATAATTTGTACAGGACACACATACACTATACAGATATAAATATACAGACATATATATAATTTGTACAGGACACACACACTATACAGATATAAATATACAGACATATATATAATTTGTACAGGACACACACACACTATACAGATATAAATGTAGGGACATATATATAATTTGTACGGGACACACACACAATATACAGATATAAATATACAGACATATATATAATTTGTACAGGACACACACACACTATACAGATATAAATATACAGACATATATATAATTTGTACAGGACACACACACACTATACAGATATAAATATAAAGACATATATATAATTTGTACAGGACACACACACACTATACAGATATAAATATACAGACATATATATAATTTGTACAGGACACACACACACTATACAGATATAAATATAGAGACATATATATAATTTGTACAGGACCCACATACACTATACAGATATAAATATACAGACATATATATAATTTGTACAGGACACACATACACTATACAGATATAAATATAGAGACATATATATAATTTGTACAGGACTCACACACACTATACAGATATAAATATACAGACATATATATAATTTGTAAGGGACACACATACATTATACAGATCTAAATATACAGACATATATATAATTTGTACAGGACACACATACACTAAACAGATATAAATATACAGACATATATATAACTTGTACAGGGCACACATACACTATACAGATATAAATATGCGGGCATATATATAATTTGTATAGGACACACATACTCTATACAGATAAAAATATACAGACATATATATAATTTGTACAGGACACACACACACTATACAGATATAAATATACAGACATATATATAATTTGTACAGGACACACACACACTATACAGATATAAATATACAGACATATATATAATTTGCACAGGACACACATACACTATACAGATATAAATATAGAGACATATATATAATTTGTACAGGACACACACACACTATACAGATATAAATATACAGACATATATATAATTTGTACAGGACACACACACACTATACAGATATAAATATACAGACATATATAATTTATACAGGACACACACACACTATACAGATATAAATATAAAGACATATATATAATTTGTACAGGACACATACACTATACAGATATAAATATACAGACATATATATAATTTGTACAGGACACACAACACTATACAGATATAAATATACAGACATATATATAATTTGTACAGGACACACACACACTATACAGATATAAATATACAGACATATATATAATTTGTACAGGACACACACACACTATACAGATATAAATATACAGACATATATATAATTTGTACAGGGACACACACACTATACAGATATAAATATAGAGACATATATATAATTTGTACAGGACACACATACACTATACAGATATAAATATACAGACATATATATAATTTGTACAGGACACACACACACTATACAGATATAAATATAAACACATATATATAATTTGTACAGAACACACATACACTATACAGATATAAATATAGAGACATATATATAATTTGTATACGACACACACACACTATACAGATATAAATATAGATACATATATATAATTTGTACAGGACACACATACACTATACAGATATAAATATACAGACATATATATAATTTGTACAGGACACACATACACTATACAGATATAAATATACAGACATATATATAATTTGTACAGGACACACACAGTATACAGATATAAATATAGATACATATATATAATTTGTACAGGACACACACACACACTATACAGATATACAAATAAATATAGACATATATATAATTTGTACAGGACACACACACACTATACAGATATAAATATACAGACATATATATAATTTGTACAGGACACACATACACTATACAGATATAAATATACAGACATATATATAATTTGTACAGGACACACACACACTATACAGATATAAATATAGAGACATATATATAATTTGTACAGGACACACATACACTATACAGATATAATATAGAGACATATATATAATTTGTACAGGACACCACACACTATACAGATATAAATATAGAGACATATATATAATTTGTACAGGACACACACACATTACAGATATAATATACAGACATATATATAATTTGTACAGGACACACATACACTATACAGATATAAATATACAGACATATATATAATTTGTACAGGACACACACCACTATACAGATATAAATATAGAGACATATATATAATTTGTACAGGACACACACATACACTATACAGATATAAATATAGATACATATATATAATTTGTACAGGACACACATACACTATACAGATTTTAATATACAGACATATATATAATTTGTACAGGACACACACACTATACAGATATAAATATACAGACATATATATAATTTGTACAGGACACACACACACTATACAGATATAAATATACACACATATATATAATTTGTACAGGACACACACACACACTATACAGATATAAATATACAGACATATATATAATTTGTACAGGACACACACACTATACAGATATAAATATACAGACATATATATAATTTGTACAGGACACACACACACTATACAGATATAAATATACAGACATATATATAATTTGTACAGGACACACACACACACTATACAGATATAAATATACACACATATATATAATTTGTACAGGACACACACACCATACAGATATAAATATACAGACATATATATAATTTGTACAGGACACACACACACTATACAGATATAAATGTACAGACACATATATAATTTGTACAGGACACACATACACTATACAGATATAAATATACAGACATATATATAATTTGTACAGGACCACAATACACTATACAGATATAAATATAGAGACATATATATAATTTGTACAGGACACACACACACTATACAGATATAAATATAAGACATATATATAATTTGTACAGGACACACACACACTATACAGATATAAATATACAGACATATATATAATTTGTACAGGACACACACACACTATACAGATATTAATATACAGACATATATATAATTTGTACAGGACACACATACACTATACAGATATAAATATACAGACATATATATAATTTGTACAGGACACACACACACTATACAGATATAAATATACAGACATATATATAATTTGTACAGGACACACATACACTATACAGATATAAATATGCGGACATATATATAATTTGTACAGGACACACATACTCTATACAGATATAAATATACAGACATATATATATAATTTGTACAGGACACACATACACTATACAGATATAAATATAGAGACATATATATAATTTGTACAGGACACACACACTATACAGATATAAATATACACACATATATATAATTTGTACAGGACACACATACACTATACAGATATAAATATACAGACATATATATAATTTGTACAGGACACACACAGTATACAGATATAAATATAGATACATATATATAATTTGTACAGGACACACATACACTACACAGATATAAATATGGAGACATATATATAATTTGTACAGGACACACGCACACTATACAGATATATATACAGACATATATATGTTTGTACAGCACACACATACACTATACAGATATAAATATAGAGACACATATATATAATTTGTACAGGACACACACACACTATACAGATATAAATATAGATACATATATATAATTTGTACAGGACACACATACACTATACAGATATAAATATACAGACATATATAATTTGTACAGGACACACACACTATACAGATATAAATATACAGACATATATATAATTTGTACAGGACACACACCACTATACAGATATAAAAATATAGACATATATATAATTTGTACAGGACACACACACACACACTATACAGATATAAATATAGGGACATATATATAATTTGTACAGGACACACACACACTATACAGATATAAATATACAGACATATATATAATTTGTACAGGACACACATACACTATACAGATATAAATATACAGACATATATATAATTTGTACAGGACACACACACACTATACAGATATAAATATAGAGACATATATATAATTTGTACAGGACACATACACTATACAGATATAAATATAGAGACATATATATAATTTGTACAGGACACATACACTATACAGATATAAATATACAGACATATATATAATTTGTACAGGACACACATACACTATACAGATATAAATATACAGACATATATATAATTTGTACAGGACACACATACACTATACAGATATAAATATACAGACATATATATAATTTGTACAGGACACACACACACTATACAGATATAAATATACACACATATATATAATTTGTACAGGACACACATACACTATACAGATATAAATATAGAGACATATATATAATTTGTACAGGACACACATACACTATACAGATATAAATATACAGACATATATATAATTTGTACAGGACACACACACACTATACAGATATAAATATACACACATATATATAATTTGTACAGGACACACACACACTATACAGATATAAATATACACACATATATATAATTTGTACAGGACACACACACACACTATACAGATATAAATATACAGACATATATATAATTTGTACAGGACACACACACACTATACAGATATAAATATACAGACATATATATAAATTTGTACAGGACACACACACTATACAGATATAAATATACAGACATATATATAATTTGTACAGGACACACATACATTATACAGATCTAAATATACAGGCATATATATAATTTGTACAGGACACACACACATACTATACAAATATAAATGTACAGACATATATATAATTTGTACAGGACACACACACACTATACAGATATAAGTATAAAGACATATATATAATTTGTACAGGACACCACATATATATATTATATATATTTTTACAGGACACACATACACTATACAGATATAAATATAGACACATATATATAATTTGTACAGGACACACATACACTATACAGATATAAATATACAGACATATATATAATTTGTACAGGACACACATACACTATACAGATATAAATATACAGACATATATATAATTTGTACAGGACACACACACACTATACAGATATAAATATACAGACATATATATAATTTGTACAGGACACACATACACTATACAGATATAAATATACAGACATATATATAATTTGTACAGGACACACACACTATACAGATATAAATATACAGACATATATATAATTTGTACAGGACACACATACACTATACAGATATAAATATACAGACATATATATAATTTGTACAGGACACACATACACTATACAGATATAAATATACAGACATATGTATAATTTGTACAGGACACACCACACTATACAGATATAAATATACAGACATATATATAATTTGTACAGGACACACACACACTATACAGATATAAATATAGAGACATATATATAATTTGTACAGGACACACACACTATACAGATATAAATATACAGACATATATATAATTTGTACAGGACACACATACACTATACAGATATAAATATACAGACATATATATAATTGTACAGGACACACATACACTATACAGATATAAATATACAGACATATATATAATTTGTACAGGAACACACACACTATACAGATATAAATATACAGACATATATATAATTTGTACAGGACACACACACTATACAGATATAAATATACAGACATATATATAATTTGTACAGGACACACACACACTATACAGATATAAATATACAGACATATATATAATTTGTACAGGACACACATACACTATACAGATATAAATATACACACATATATATATTTGTACAGGACACACATACACTATACAGATATAAATATAGAGACATATATATAATTTGTACAGGACACACACACACACTATACAGATATAATATACAGACATATATATAATTTGTACAGGACACACATACACTATACAGATATAAATATACAGACATATATATAATTTGTACAGGACACACACACACTATACAGATATAAATATAGGGACATATATATAATTTGTACAGGACACACATACACTATACAGATATAAATATACAGACATATATATAATTTGTACAGGACACACACACTATACAGATATAAATATAGATACATATATATAATTTGTACAGGACACACATACACTATACAGATATAAATATAGAGACATATATATAATTTGTACAGGACACACATACACTATACAGATATAAATATACAGACATATATATTAATTGTACAGGACACACATACATTATACAGATCTAAATATACAGACATATATATAATTTGTACAGGACACACACACACTATACAGATATAAATATACAGACATATATATAATTTGTACAGGACACACAAACACTATACAGATATAAATATACAGACATATATATAATTTGTACAGGACACACATACACTATACAGATATAAATATAGGGACATATATATAATTTGTACAGGACACACATACACTATACAGATATAAAAATAAGGATATATATGTAATTTGGACGGAACACACGCACTATACAGCTATAAATATAGAGACGTATATATAATTTGTACAGGACACACACACACTATACAGATATAAATATATAGACATATATATAATTTGTACAGGACACACACACACTATACAGATATAAATATACAGACATATATATAATTTGTACAGGACACACATACACTATACAGATATAAATATACAGACATATATATAATTTGTACAGGACACACACACACTATACAGATATAAATATAGAGACATATATATAATTTGTACAGGACACACATACACTATACAGATATAATATACAGACATATATATAATTTGTACAGGACACACATACACTATACAGATATAAATATACAGACATATATATAATTTGTACAGGACACACACACACTATACAGATATAAATATAAAGACATATATATAATTTGTACAGGACACACACAAAGTATACAGATATAAATATAGAGACATATATATAATTTGTACAGGACACACATACACTATACAGATATAAATATGGAGACATATATATAATTTGTACAGGACACACATACACTATACAGATATAAATATACAGACATATATATAATTTGTACAGGACACACACACACTATACAGATAAAAATATACACAAATATATATAATTTGTACAGGACACACACACACTATACAGATATAAATATACACACATATATATAATTTGTACAGGACACACACACTATACAGATATAAATATACAGACATATATATAATTTGTACAGGACACATACACTATACAGATATAAATATACAGACATATATATAATTTGTACAGGAACACACACACTATACAGATATAAATATACAGACGTATATATAATTTGTACAGGACACACACCCTATACAGATATAAATATACAGACATATATAATTTGTACAGGACCCACATACACTATACAGATATAAATATACACACATATATATAATTTGTACAGAACACACATACACTATACAGATATAAATATACAGACATATATATAATTTGTAGGAGACACACATACATTATACAGATATAAATATACAGACATATATATAATTTGTACAGGACACACACACACTATACAGATATAAATCTACAGACATATATAATTTGTACAGGACACACACACACTATACAGATATAAATATACAGACATATATATAATTTGTACAGGACACACAAACACTATACAGATAAAAATATACACACATATATATAATTTGTACAGGACACACACACACTATACAGATATAAATATACACACATATATATAATTTGTACAGGACACACATACACTATACAGATATAAATATACCACATATATATAATTTGTACAGGACACACATACACTATACAGATATAAATATAGACATAATATAATTTGTACAGGACACACATACACTATACAGATATAAAATATACGACATATATATAATTTGTACAGGACACACACAACACTATACAGATATAATATTACACACATATATATAATTTGTACAGGACACACACACACTATTACAGAATAAATATACAGACATATATATAATTTGTACAGGACAACATACACTATACAGATATAAATATACACACATATATAATTTGTACAGGACACACATACACTATACAGATGTAAATATAGAGACATATATATATTTGTACAGGACACACACACACTATACAGATATAAATATAACAATATATAATTTGTACAGGACACACCACACTATACAGATATAAATATA